>NW_028281118.1:612500-852500 GCF_059751285.1 Brachycentrus maculatus | reverse complement strand
GACTAATACATACACTTAAATTATTACACAAAGTTACAAACAAAGTCAAGTCATGAACAATTTAGAAATACATAAAAATATTCATTTTGATAAAACATTAATGAATAATTTGCTCTCTTAAACTACATCACCATAATTATCATATTTTTTTTTACAAAAAGTCCCTTCTTTACCCTACCCCCTCCTTTTTTTACCCTACCAACCTCTGTATATCTATATGTGTTGGGTTGTGGTCACGTGGTTAGTATTGCAGACTCTTACGTCAGAGTTTCTCGGTTCGAACGCACTCTACCTATTTCTAATAATGAGCCGCTTAGGCTCACAGAAATAGTATGAAATTGAAGTATTTGTATAAATAATGAAAACACAAATATTTCTCTTTTTTTTTAAATAAATAAATAAAAAACATATCCCTAATTTTTTTTGCTCTTTAGTTTCAAAACCACATGTCGATTAAAACAACTATAGTTTTCGAAACTAATCGTGTATGATGAAATAAAACTCAATAATTGGTATTAAGCAAGTGATATTGTTTTTAAATAAACTTGTCATGCCACAAAGTTCATGCCAAATCAATGAATAATACTCTGTTTTTTCACAACATGTCTGGTATGTCCAAACCCTTATTTACAGATCCGGATTTCTCCTCTCCATTTTTACATTTTGCTATCTCAACATAGATCTATGTGGATATATCAAAATTCAAAAGTAACTCTTAAGCTGAGAAATCCAGATTTGTGAACAAAGAACCCAAAATGTTTAAAATAAAATAACTTATCATATTATAAGCGTCTTAAAAATTAAAAGTTATGACTTTCAATTTTTATTTAGCATGTTTTACGCGTTTCTCTAGTACGTTTAATAATTCATCAAGTATCTTGAAAAGGGTCTTCACATAATATTAAAACTTTACTCGAATCAACAATATATACTGCGGTGAACTCGTACATAAAGCGAAGTACAAATGAATCATATAATAAAAATGTGACGTTAAAATTTTTGTATAGTATGGTACAATGATTATTGTGACACGTGTATAAAGTGATAACTTAAACCAGCCTATAACAGGTTAGAAGCCCAGTTAATTTTAAAGATAATGCTTATAATAATATATGTATTAATTATAAATCAAACACAGAGTTTTTGCGTCTACTAAGTTGTATTTTATTAACAAAATCACATAAAAATTATATTGTGACAATTGTTTTGCCTTGTTAGGGCATTATCAAACGATAAATAATAATAATAATAATAACTCTTTATTCCAGCTTAACTAAGTGGTGTATCTCAGCCATAAATTATTTTCCTATATTTCCATTTGAACATATATCATACATACATACATACATCGTTTTTCCGCATATTCGTCTGAGAGATAGCATTTCGACTCCATTCAATCTACTTTAATCCTTGTTTTGTCAACTCTTTGTCTCACTCCCATGCATTAGGATATTTAGAAAATAAAAGAAATAAATTTGCTCATCTAAAATTTATATTCCTATCTCAGAAAATATTTTGGATCCCATTTTTTACATTTAAAATAATATTTTTATTCCTTTGCTTTGTAAAATCCTTTCGCTTTTTTTTCTTGAAGTCTTAAGTTTTTTAAAACTTTTCGCAGAAGATTCAATATATTGTATCAAAACAACTTTTTATGAAAATTCAAGGAATCGTGCTTAAGAATGAATACGCGAGCTTGTTAGTAACGTTCAACTAGCTTAAGGGCCGATTTCACCAACAATGCGTAGTTATTCAATTTACATAGAAAATAAATTCAAAATTTATTGTGTCTCGCAATATTACTGTCAAAACATACAATATTTTAAAAAGGCATGATTCCATAATATGGAATGATTTTTTCATACTAACATGAATTTCAAAGAATATAATGGATAAAATATTATTTTGTCAAATTTGTTGATATGACACGTGTACGCAGGTGTTCGTGTTAATATTGGATTTATAAAGGTAAAACGGTGTCAATCACGAAATTTACAAAATACTCGTATAACGCAAAAGGCCAAACAATTTTAAATATGACGTTTACATTACTTTTTACAAGCATGGTAACGTTATATATATATATATATATATATATATATATATATATATATATATATATATATATATATATATATATATATATATATATATATATATATATGTAATAAAATAACTAGGTACCTACCTATACATTTTATTAAGTACTTACAAATAGTACCTACATAAAACACTTCCACCACCAGATGCCGCATGCGTCGCTCAGAATAAAACAAAAGACTTCCGATAATATTATTAACTGTCAGAATCAGATAGATAGATAGATAGATAGATATAAAAATTATTATAAAGATAAATTAAGAATAAACTTTAATTACAAAGCAACACATTGTTTATTTTATTATTATACACCCACTTTACATATTATTTACACTTAATTTTCAAAAGGAAAATATTACCACGTTATATATATATATATTTATATATATATATATATATATATATATATATATATATATATATATATATATATATATATATAAATATATATATATATATATATATATATATATATATATATATATATATATATATATATATATATATATATATATATATATATATATATATATATATATATATATATATATATATATATATATATATATATATATATATATATTTATATATATATATATATGAAGCGAATGTGGTTGGTAATAGAAGTAGAGAGAGACGAAGATCGACGAACTTGGCATCATCAAGTATTTCAAATAGATACTTAAAAGGAGTCAGGTCAGAAGTCTGAATAATCGGTGGGTATGTATGGATGAGAAAAGAAGTTTGCAAATACAGATTGGTGTAGCGTCCTATTCTCTCTGTCCATCTATCGGACACTGGATTATTCACCTTATGGGATGTATGGACCTTATGGATGAGATGTCAATTTTAAAGCTAGAATAGTAAACGTTCCACAAGCATATAAAGTGATCACTAAAGCCAGCCAAAAACCAAGTCGTGAGCCCCGGGATGCTCAGTCTTCCATCTTCTTTTATAAAAAAGGGAGAATGATACATGTGGTTTCGCCACAGTGCGAAATGAAACTCAAAAAAATAATTATTCGAAGGACCAGTCTTATGGTATTAACAATAAGACGACGATTCTACAAGATAGAAATATTTAGATCGATTTGGAGTCGTGATACTCTCCCGAGTTAGTTCGATGATTTATGCTCGAACTTTCAAGTACCAAGGGACGGCGAGTTCGATAAATATCAAATAGCACGTATGAATAAAGAACTAACCTTTTATTCTTATAGATGGTCTTGATCCAGCGCTGGGATCAGGGCGATTCTCTCTTGATGGTGGTGATGGGGTCACAAAATACAGCGAGGTATTCACAACAATTCAATATATAGAGCGCCCGCGTGAAGAGTCAAATTGCAACTATTTGTACTTTTGTTTTTGTCTTTTATTTTGGCAGTCGGGCGTCGTTCGAAATTCAAAACGTACTACCGATAAGTACCGGCCAAACCATGCCCCCCGCCTTGGAAGTTCCTAGAGCTTCCGAAACCGTCGACGCAAACCGAAAGAACCACGAACTCCAAAACGATCAAACACGAATGTTGAAGAGAGAGAAATAATATGGAAAAATACTTAAATAAAGGGATAATTAAATAATTCATTTCAATTTGAACCATAAGAGGTTTGAGGTAATTCTCTCAACACTTTCACTTGTTCGGAAACGTCCAATTCAATACAATTGGAAACTTAATGCAAAAAACAAACAAACAAAAGAAAAACTGAGATAAAAAAAAATGCAAAAACAATAGATAAACAAACTACTATTGATTTGGAATTGGACACAGTTTAACAACTGGCCTTTTGAAGCTGGTGGTTTGGGTTCTGACCAAAGCCACTCTGGCAATACCATCGGTGCCAGGGTATAATTCTTCTATTCTTCCTAGAGGCCAACGTAAAGGAGGGATGTCGTCTTGTATAATTAGAACTAAAGTACCCACAGTTACCGGGTGATCGGGTGTACACCACTTTTGGCGCACTTGCAATGTATGCAAGTATTCCAACCTTATTATCAAAGTATTCCATTCCTTGGACTAAACTGTCTAATAACCGTTTACGATAACCTAGACTATAACTGTTTGTTTCCAAGGCCGGAAGAGATTGCAAAGGTGTAGACATGAGAAAGTGGGCGGGAGTAAGGACTTCCGGATGAGGTTCGCCCGATAACACACAAAGGGGTCTAGAATTGAGGAGAGCCTCTATCTGTACTAATACCGTAAGGAGTTCTTCATAAGTCAGTAATTGACTTCCTATTACTCTATATAAGTGTGATTTGAAACTCTTAATATTTGACTCCCAGATTCCACCAAAATGTGGACTATGAGGTGGAATTAATTTCCATTCTATACGACGCTTAAGCATTTCTTTGCTTATAATATTGTGGTATTCCTGCGATACGGTTAACTTATAAATATCTTCTAACTGTGCCTTAGCTCCAATAAAATTTGTACCATTATCTGAGTACAAACATGATACAGGTCCTCTTCGCGACAAAAAACGTTTGAACGCGGCTAAGAAAGTATCGGAGGATAAGTCCGAAGCAAGTTCAATATGTACGGCCTTAGTTGTTAAGCAAATAAAAAGACACAGATAAGCCTTTTGAGAACGTTGTCCGCGCTTTCTAGTGAGAGTAATGTTTAGAGGACCCGCGTAATCAACACCTGTGTGGACAAAAGCTTTTGCCTCCTGTATCCGATATGATGGAAGATCAGCCATTTTCGGAGTTGGATGTGACGGAGACATGCGGAAGCAGGCATTGCATTTATTTACTCGCCCTCTAATGACGCTTCTGGCAGAAAGAATCCAAAATCTTTGGCGCAGGATAGACATAAGGAGTCCCGATCCCGTATGTAAGTGAAATTTGTGGTACCGATCTATTATTAAATCGACCACATGGTCTCGTTTTGGAAGAAGCGCTGGGTGTTTGGTTTCAAAAGGAAGATCTGCTTTGGATAATCTTCCTTCAATGCCTAAAATACCTTCTTCGTCTATAAAGGGACTCAGACGTTTCAACTGTTTTGATATGACCTGAGACCCCTTTAATTGGCTTATTTCGTCTGAAAAATGCATGCTTTGGACCGCTCTAATAACCACCTTCTCAGCTTCTATCAAATCTGAGACTGTAACTGTCACCGAACGAGGTAACCGTTTTAAAAAACGTAAACAATATACAATTATACGAAGAAGCCTGTCCCAACACGAGACTCTTTTAGACAATTCGTAAAACTCCAAACAATTATTAACGAATGTATTCGTTGTTAGAAAAACTTTAGAACGTTTGTATTCCAATTTTTTATCTTCGGATTCTTCAAAGGAAAATTTATTTATAGGCCACGTAGAGCAATCTTCCCTAGCCCACGGTGGACCGTTTAACCACAGAGGGTGGTCAATTAATTGCGCGGGTGTCAACCCGCGAGATATACAGTCGCTTGGATTTTGCTTACCATTGATATGGTAAAAATATTTGGGATCAAGAAGTTCTTGAATCTTGGTGATCCTATTTGCGACGAATGTGTCAAAACGATGTGGTGATGAGTGAGTCCAGTGTAGAACGACTGTCGAGTCACTAAAGGCATATATATTTTTTACTGTACACCTTGAGGAAATTGTATCGATGACGAATTTAATAAGCTTTGCTAATAATAAGACTGCGCAAAGTTCTAATCGAGCTAAAGACACAATTTTGAGTGGAGCTACACGACTCTTGGCTAGAATTAGACTTATTTTATTGGGATTATTTGGAACTTCTATGCACGTATAAACACAGGCGCCGTACGCGCGTTCGCTGGCGTCTGCAAACCCTAATATGTTTAAAGTACATAATTCAGATTCAAAGCCTAAAAATCGAGGTAATTTAAATCCTTTTAGCAGAGGCAATTCTTTTAAGAACTTTTGCCAGGTAGTTTTTATTTCCTCAGGTGGCAATTCATCCCACCCTAACTTACGAATCCATAAAGCTTTGATTAATAATTTCGCATATAAGATTACTGGAGAACAATAGCCATTGATGTCCCACAACTTTGCCACCGTTGACAACATTGTGCGCTTGGTACATTTAGGTATTGGGCTACATTTTACAGAAACTGTTAAAACGTCTTCCTTAGGACACCAATCTAATCCGAGAATCTTAAGGTTATCCTCTTCATTGTCAAATTTAACTTTACTAGTTAAACGATTACTTTCCGGAATAGCATTCATTACTTCCGCCGAGTTGCTTACAAATTTAACTAATTCAAAACCTCCTAATTTGAAAAGTTCAATTAGACTTAGCGCCAACTTAACACCTTCTTCCGTTGTGCGAGTGGACGTGCCTAAATCGTCCATATAAAAATCTTCGGACGCGATTTTGGCAGCGTATGGATATTTATCATGTTCATCTTTAGCTAGCTGCTTTACGGTACGCATAGCTAAGTAAGGACTACATCTCAAACCGAAGCACACGCGATTAAACTGGTACATCTTTATTACGTCATCAGTTTTAAATTTATACAGGATATTGAGAAAACGACGATCTTCAGGTCGTACAATTAAATTTAGAAACATTTGCTTGATATCCGCGCTGAGTGCAATTGGAAATAATCTGAATTTTAGAATAACGGCGGGTAATTCTGCTTGTAAATTAGGACCTGGATGTAAACAATCATTCAGAGAAAGACCCGACGTAGTCACCTGACTGGCGTTTAGGACAACTCTAAGTTTTGTAGTGAGTTTGTCCGCTCGTTGAACTCCGTGATGAGGTATGACATAAAATGGCTCGTTATAATTACTAAGTGGTATGGGAGAAATAAATTTATTTTCAAGATATTCTTCCATGACCTTATCATAGTCACGACGCAGAGTGTAATTTTGATTAATTTTGCGTTCTAACTTCTGATAGCGAAGTGTCGCAGTTGTAAGTGAATCTCCTAAACAAGATGGATCTCTATTAAAGGGTAGTGCTGTGACGTAGCGCCCAGTGCTATCCCGATGTATGTTTGATTTATAAAATTCTTCACACTGTTTTTCCTCAGATGAAAAACTTGGTTTTTCACTCGAAGGTGCTTCTTCTAATGTCCAAAATCTGGATACTAGTGTCTCAATTGATTCCTTAGAAGTAGTCAAAAAATTATGAATAGGAGGACGAGTATCGTCCTTATCGTAACTTATCAAAGAATTGGCCGAACCTACAATTATAAACCCAAATGCGGTCTCTATAGCGTCTGGGTTTCCTGGCGGTCCACGTATTCTTTTATCTCGCAGAATTTCAGTAAAGACTTCAGCACCCGGTAATATGTCTACTGGTCTTGAAATGTGGAAGTCTCTGTCGGCTAAGGACAAGTCTTTTAAATAGTTGAGAGATGAGGTATTAATCTCGGAAACTGGAAGGTTATCGGTTATCTTATTTAATACTAGTGGTTGAATACTTAAATTATAACTAGGATCATCCTGCGATTTTAAAACTAAATTTGTTACACCGTGAATTGGTTGCGAAGTATTTGACGACTCGAGTTCAGAATATTTTGTCATCCTTATAAGTGTGTCTTTAACAAAATAAAACTTCCTTTTGAAAACTGTCAAGCTCTCAAAATTCGGTTGAAAATCTGGATTTAACTTCATTTGCAACACGTTTTCATTATCACATAAGTTTTTAAATTCGGAAAAAAGATTGTCAATTTCCGATGCCTGTACTCTAAATCTAAATTCTTGTGTAATTTGCGTTTCTTTTTGACTTTGATAAACATTTTGAGCTTGTTTATGTAGCTCTTCGATTTTCGCCAAAATATAATCTTTTTTTGCTTTCGCCAATTTAAGTTGTATTTTATCATTCATGTTTACGTATTGCTTATTGCAGTAGCAATATTATCAAAGGGAAACAAATTCACAAGAAATTTAAATATCGAATTTAGTATTGACACCAAATCCGAAACGCTCGCAATCGTAAATAGGTACGCTAGTAATCGTAAATATGTAAATCCGGTTCGATAGGACCAAAAATGGTTTCGCCACAGTGCGAAATGAAACTCAAAAAAATAATTATTCGAAGGACCAGTCTTATGGTATTAACAATAAGACGACGATTCTACAAGATAGAAATATTTAGATCGATTTGGAGTCGTGATACTCTCCCGAGTTAGTTCGATGATTTATGCTCGAACTTTCAAGTACCAAGGGACGGCGAGTTCGATAAATATCAAATAGCACGTATGAATAAAGAACTAACCTTTTATTCTTATAGATGGTCTTGATCCAGCGCTGGGATCAGGGCGATTCTCTCTTGATGGTGGTGATGGGGTCACAAAATACAGCGAGGTATTCACAACAATTCAATATATAGAGCGCCCGCGTGAAGAGTCAAATTGCAACTATTTGTACTTTTGTTTTTGTCTTTTATTTTGGCAGTCGGGCGTCGTTCGAAATTCAAAACGTACTACCGATAAGTACCGGCCAAACCAACATGTTTTATATCAATTTGTGACACCTTTAAAAAGATAATTATTCCATAGACCTTTCTTACCGATGAAAATTTTTTTTTAAAAGTTTTATGCATGCGATAAAGATCGGGACGTTTTCCGTGGCTCAATGGATAAATACAACGTAGACACATTTTAAAAAGATAATTTTTCCAATGGAGCTTTCTTACCAATGAAGACACCTCTAAAAAGGCAATTATTCCTTTCTTACCGATGAATTTTTTCAAAAAGTTTTTAGCATGCGATAGAAATTTGGACGTTTTCCGTGGCTCAATCGGGTGAATACAACGTGCGCACACAAATCACGGTCCGCGATTTTTCGGTTCGGTAGGTGGTGTCAATCTGAAATGATTACGGGATTAGGGCTGCGAGGCAATGCGCCACGAGCAGCAGCCCCCGCCCTCTCCTGGTGGTCGGTCCAAACAAAACACAAAAACCAACACATTTCCCAATGTCGGGATCGGCAGAGGACATTGATAAATGGATTTAATAATGGCACATTCGTACCAGTGTGCGTGAAGAGGCTTATTACTAAAGCATTTGTTTGTGTCGTAATTATTATTCCGGACGTTTTGGACAGCTATGATGGCGCGAATTTTGTATTATCACCGCTAATGCTGATCTAAAAACGTGTATCACACTAGAAATTTTATAATAAATGTTCCTACCTAACCAGACTCAATTTGACAGTTTGAAAAAGAGATGTTTAACAAGCATTTTGAAGACATTTCTTGACGTTTTGAAAAGCTTTGATGATGCAAATTTTATATTATCACCGCTAATGTTGGTTTAAAAACGTGTATCACACTAGAAATTTTATAATAAATGGTCCCACCGAACTAACCTTAATTTGACAGTTTGAAAAAAAGAGATTAAACAACCAAGCTTTTAGGAGACATTTCTCGACAGTTTGATGCAGTTTTACAGCTTTGATGGCAAAAAAATTATATCATAACAGCTAATTATGATTTAAAAACATGTATCATACTAGAAATTTTATAATAAATAGCCCTCCCACACCTGCCCGATCTATCCTTAATTTTAAAGTAAGGAAAAATATTTTAAACAAGTAATTTGAAGACGTTTCTTGATTATTATTACTGGTGGTGCAAATTTTATATTTTTCATATCCATATGGTCCATTGCCGACTGTCGAATTAAGATGCGATATATCTATTTTTTACGTTTTATATTATAACACTTTAAAATGATGAAATATCTCAATTTTCTCAAATCTTATTCAATTTAAAAAGTGATCAATAATTATTAAATTGTAACGAATGAGTTACTCCCCTAAAAATCAGAGAAGTAACTTTTCAGAAGTGTAGCAGACAGTGAAGTAGACGGTTTAAAGCTGAACTACGTGATCGGATGAAAATTCCTAAAACCCAATCAAGCTGTCGATTACGCCCGAGTGTTTACTTTTCCTAGTATGTACTCTGTTAAACTCACGTTCGTGGGGGCTTCCAGATGATACTTGCTTTGTTGTACGTTTTTTTTCCTCTCTGCTGCTTCCAATCTTAACCGGCTCGATTCACCCTTCACTTCAATTAGAAACTTTTAGGAAGATGATTTTATTATGAAGTACTTATTTCCCGCGGGTTTGCCTCAGAAATTTGGTTTTAAATTTTATTTCACTTTGTAGATTTTTTGTCGGAAAATTCTTACTTCTGTTCGTATAATAAATACTGCGGCTACTCGATTTCTTCTCGTTTCTGTCACCGCTCAAGTAAGAATTCAAGCGTAACCTTTTTTATAGTAGATTTCCCTATCGCGGACATTCTTTATTTGCCTAAAGATAAACGTCTATTTAGATATGCAGTATAGAAAACGTAAGACGTTATCATTTTTGCAGTCGTGAGTCAATTTATCAATTGATACGAGAAATTGGTTTCTTACCTTTGTTATATTCTTTGAACCTCAGACAAAACCCGAATAAAACCCCTGTCACCTTCAAAGTAAAACCCAAACGTTCCGGCCATAATGTAGGGAAATTTTGGACCGTCTGAGTTTGGCCAACCCTTCCAGTATTTCGTATGTTTTATTTTAGAAATTCAATAAGGACTCCTATACGGAAGAAAGGCACGGGCTCGGGTACTTTAGGCAGAATAAGTAGTAATTCAATTTAAAGACTTCATTCGTATTAGTTTGTTTTTATTGGAGAGAATAAGTTATAACTTTCTTTTTGCCCGAATGTTCTGTTCCTTTGTGTCACCGTAAATATATTCCAATACGATTTTGATTGGAAACTTTCTACTTTGTTACTCGAAACTGTTGAAATTTTCTCGAATAGGAAAATTTGTCGAGGAAACGGAAAAATAATTCCTTTTATTTATTGAATATTTTTTATATAAAACTATCTGTATTTAAGACTGTGTTTTCTTCAATTGAAATAAATGTTTATTTTATATTGTTACAGGTGACAGGAATCGTTGGAAGAGCAGATGTGCTTGCCTGCATATTTTTTCTGATATCACTTATTGTGTATCATGGGTGAGTAAAATAATATTTACTATTATATCTTTATTTGATCATAAATTGTTATTCTTTTGCAATGAAATTAATTCTATTTCAGTGATTTTCTAAATAAACTTTACTTTAATGTAAGCATCGGTATCTAATATACAACATAAATTGCAAACAAAGAAATATAATTTATTTCGAATTATTTAAGCTTCTAAGAATATAACATCGTATTAGAATATAATGTTTTCTTTGGACAAACAATGACATTTCTTTGCATATATTATCTTCATTTTCCATTATAAATATTGGATCAAAAACCATGATAAATTATTTACTATTCATATTTTACTATTTAAATAACACAATATTAGAGATAAATTGACGTTCGAATTTGAAATAGTCATCGTAAGTTTCACGTTAACAAGTGAGTTTGCTAATTTCAGCCATCCATTCTTCTTGATTCCAATCATTACTCTGTCATGAAGCTATAACCAAATGTTCAAAGCTTGGTCATTATGCTTAAAGTCAACATCTTCTCTACTTTGTCGGTACTTTTTGTTAATTCGTTGCAAAACTTAAAGATTCGAGACATAAATTGACTTAAACCAACCGTAAAAGAGAAAATTAACCCAAAGCCGATTGATGAAATAATTAAATCAACTGATTGTTTCCTATGTAGGATTGCGGTAATATGCATAGTAACTATTTATTGATTATTGCTTTGGAATATATTTTAAGGTAGCGGAGTACGTTTAGTTTTTGTTACCCTTAGGCGTCTCCTATAACTGAATGAGATCATAGTTTATTGGTATATAAAAGTTGAACTTTTATTTGTTAGGCAAGTATTCAGGCTCTATTAGACTCTACTCACGATAAAGTAGGTAAATATTATATGTATAAACATTCATAGGGTGTTTTTAAGAAACTATCTGTTACCACCAATCAATTACGAGCTTATAGGACATTAGTTAAACCAATCTACCAAAAAATACCTTGGAAGCAGAGTTAAGTGCATGTGAATATCTCATTCAAGACCATACCACTTTAACGTTACACCTTGGAAAGCAGAGTTAAATTCATGTGAATATCTCATTCAAGACTTCACCACCAAAACGAGATTGAGTCTCTATCCTCTCCTTCACACTTCGAGCTCAGAAGGCGACTCACCAAGTTGACAAGGAATTATCATCAGTTATCACTCTCCTAACCATACTTTGGAAAGCAGAGTAAAGTGCATGTAAATATATTATTCCAGACCATACCACCAAAATGAGATTGAGTCTCTTTCCTCTCCTTCATACTTTGAGCCAAAAGGCAACCCACCAAGTCATCAAGGAACTATTATCAGCTATCACTCTCCCAACTATATCCCTGGGCACGATTTCGCAATATCGCGTATCCTACTAAACATTAGAACGTGATGTTTTTACATCAATATTCTTCACAGGTTTATTCTAATAAAACGAATGTGGTTGAATTCATGTCAGAAATTTTGAGAGAAGGTTAAACGCCTTTAATGAAAGAAGAGCGCGAAAAGGATACGCGTATTTAACTTTTCCCATTAAACTTTCTCCCCTTATTTAAATACAAGTCAGTGATCCTGAAAACATTTTAATAAAAAAAATTATATTAGGCCTACGAGTAACTTTTTTTCTCTGAATTTTCCTCGTAGGTACACTTTCATTCACGAACAATTCACGAAGCATTATACAAAGCTGTATATCAATGTATAGAAGTGTAGCATGGAGTTTACAAAAGAAGTGTGAAAATAGACTGAACGCAGTTGAAATGCGATTTGTCAGATGAATGTGTGGCAAAAGGATGTATGATAGATATTCGAAGGATTATTCGAGGAATGAATCCATGGCTAAGATAAGCATTATTGATAAAATTAAGAAAAGTGTGTAGAGAAAAGATTGTTGATACAAATTTCTGTAAATACAGAAAACGCGTTGTTTCTTTTAACGCGTTTAAGTTGTAAAAAAATAATCCAATCTTAAAATTTATATCACTACTTTCTTGTGCTTTATTTCTTGTGACTTGTTTACTTTTCAAAAGCATGTTTTTTTTCAATCTAGAGCGACACAAACAAATCACAAACCACATACTTGCTGTTTAAAGTTTTGTTAAAAACAGACGTACGAAAATACATTGTCCACATTTATCAAACGACACCAAACAACGCGTTTTATGCAATACCAATTTAGAGAAAAGGAAAATTCTGTTATAGGGGTTTGTTTTCCTTGTGGTAGTAAAATATATATTTTTTGCTCCGGTGCCCTTCTTTATATTTTTATAGGAAAAGTACTTCCATAACTCTACAGGCACAAACACTCGGATACAATAGAACGTTCTGGGCGACCAGCAAACAGAAATGATTACACGGCTTTAGGGTTTCCACCACTAATCCAAAGGGTGATTGCTGCAAAATACTGCCTAGAAATGTGTTTTCCCTCACTGGCGGGGAAGACTAATGACATCTTTTCTTTTAGTTTTATATTTCCTCGGATGTCTCTTGTCAACTCGTGAAGGCAGATGGGGAAATCACGAACATTTTTTCAAAGATGTAATCAGGATTTTCAACACCTGTTTCTTTAATGAAATTTCTCCTTGTTTTGCTAAAATAATTGTAATATTCGGATATTGCGTCATTTTTATTTTTCATTATGAATATATATCAACCTTCAAACTTTATCCCAATCGTAGAGCACCTCCTTTAATTATAACGTCTGCATTTTTTATCAAATTTTAGGATCTTGAATTAGTTTTTTAAACCTCATTCCTTGATACACTGCTAACTCATTCACTGCTAACTATTCAAGTAAAAATAAGCCATAAATATTTTCCTTGCATTTATGGTATTCGAGTACGAAATTGGATCTTTTTGTTTTATTAAAACTGTTTCGCAGGAGTAGGCAAAGATAATAGGATGCCACACCACTCTGTCTTTTCAAACGTTTTTCGCCTCTACCACATTCGTGCTTCTCTTCATATATAAACAATTTTTCTCCAATGATTATTCCGATTCCTGACCTAACCACATTCAAGTATTTATAACACTTGATCATACCAACTTTTCCATAATAATTATAAAAGTAAAATAATTTTTTATATTATATTATTAAACCACCAAACAATCGGTGGGTATGTATGAGGAGATGCATGAACGTGGAAGAGGCGAAGAATGTTTGCAAAGACAGAGTAGTGTGGCGTTCTATTCTCTCTGCCTACCCCTGCGGCGAAGCTGCGTAATGGTTAGTTAGTTAGTTAGTTATATTACTAAACCATATCCGCTCCCTGGGTGGAGCATATGGAGTCCACAAAAATAAATTAAGTAAACGAAAACGAATGGTTCCAAGCAGACATAACTCTATTTTAGACTGGTTACTTTATTTTTTTATATTAAAAAATGAACGATGAATGATAAGGAGAGCGTTATTTTTTAATACATCAAACATATTCGAATTGTTTTCCATGACACGGTTATCAAACACAATTTAAAATTTTCCCAATTAGATCGGTGACGGATAAGATGTAATCACGCACAGCGCATCATAAACGTTATTAACGTGCTTTCCATGAGTTTCAGAAAGACAATGCCGTTAGCAAGTTTTGTAATCTTTGGCACATTCATTTCCCGTTTCACTTGAACCTCCCATAACCCAGTTACTTAGGAGATTGGCGGACGATAGCGTAATGTAACGATGCGATGGTTTAGCTCTTCCAGCTAACTCTGACATTCCAATAATTGACTTTGGCAACTGCAATAACTAGTCCTGCCAATTAAACTATGTATTTTTCCCTTCGAGCGCTTTAACTGCTCGCATTTTTCATTGAATTAATCCTTAACTACGTCCTATTTCAACAAATTCTCTTCTTATTAATCTAATTTCATTCATTTCTCCGTCGGAGCTTTAGTTGTTTTATTGTTGACTTTCTTCTGAAAAGAAATATCTTTAATTGTTTCGCCTTCTTATGGCATTTTCAAACGAATATGAAGATTAAATGGACTGATGGTCCTTGTATAGCTATACAATTCTAGTTACTAATTTATGTAATCATTTAAATAAAAGTACTTGTTTTTTACCACTTGAGTATTTTATTGTTACAACTAGTTTTGGAGTTTAGATGCGAGCATATGTTGCATCCAAATTTAGTAACAATATAGTACTTAAGTGGTAAAAAATTAGTGTTTTATGTATAATTAAGATTTTTTTTAACTAATTAAGAAATTTCTTACTAGACTAAGCCACAGCAACACGTGGCCAGTACATCCAACTATCTATTAAAAACTATCCTTCTCTGCATTGTATATATGTCCCTACTAGAATCACACACACACACACACACACACACACACACACACACACACACATACACACACACACACACACACACCCTCTTACACACTTCACATATGCACATTTTCTCTCATAGATACGTGTTCATTTGCTAGTTCTACATTAAATATTTTGTACTAATTTTTATGTTTCTCTGGTTAACTACAATTGGCTTGTTTAATGTATATTCTTTTAATGTTTTGTTTTACACGTCGCTCACTCCTTTCAATGTATCAAAAAACTTGAATTTTCAGGAGATCGTTTTAAATGTTTAAAAATATTATAATATGTATTAAAAATAAATATCAAGCCACTTATTGAACTTTTTAATGTGCAACAGATTTTTTTAGATAACACCTGGATGTTTTTTCTCTATTTTAAAAATATTTAGTATATTTAAAAAAAAAATAAACAATACATTTTCTTCAAAATGCAAAAACAACACTTTCTGTCGTGTAGCGGGTAAATATTAAGTTAAAAATATGCCACTTTTGCTAGGATATAGTACATTTTCTGGGTATTCCGAAAACATGTACAATTGAAAATTGTCGATTTTTGAAATATGACGTTGTTGAAAGGAGTGAGCGATATGTTGCTGTTGTTAACCCAAATAAATCAAATAATTAAAATAAAATAAAATTTATTATTTGTTTATATTTTTGAAAACATGGACGATAAATAGTCAATGAAAATTATTCTCATTAATTCAATGTTAAACGTTTCATTTATATGATAAAAGCCTTCTGATTTCATAATTGGCACAAAAGCATTACCGCCTCCGTAAATTCAAAGATCAAACATCGAATCCTGTACAAAGCGTAACGAGCTAACACCGCAAAAGTTCTCGGGTCCTAGAAAATATCATTATCTGTGTGCTTCTGCGTCGATTCGACATGTATGAACTCAACGTTATTGCCGCGTTCTTACGAACGTCTCAATTTACTGAGATAAGTATCCGAAATTTCTGATTATAATGATTATAATTATAATGGAAATTGTGTCATGAGAAATGTATTCGAATTTAACCATTTTTGTCTTGAGGGGTTTATTGTACCGATTTAATGTACAGTGAGAGCATTATACATGGCTAATTATAGATACATTCATTTACTTAATACTTCACTAGTCACCCTGTTAAAAGATAGCGATCAAGTCATAAGACAGAAGATACTTAAAATGTTGTAAAATTTAAATTATTTATAGAAATGTGCCCACTTGATTTTGGTCTAAAGAACTATATTGTGATAGTCACCCCACTAAAGTTTTAGACTAGTTAAAATAGTGTAAATTATTTAATAAATCATTTATAAGAAGTATAAAGTGTATGAAATAACCACTAAAGCCAGCCAAATGACAGGTCGTAATCCCTGGGATGCTCTATTTCGTACGTAAGTGATAGATTCTTCATCTCCAGTCGACACACTTATATTTCTGATACGATGTAAATATGTAACTGGCAATTTATCCAAACGATATCACTCTTTGAATCGTGAAATCTACGAAATTCTTAAATTATAAAATTCATTTGGCTTAAACATTTTAAATATATAAAAGCTAGATGAACAATCAATTGACAGAGAGATAATTCGTGTAAAATAACGTAAAATTTTCATTTAATGTTAATTTACTCGCCCTCATTTATGCGTAAACATTGTAAGCTTCAAAACGCTGTCCTGAATAATTAGGTCCTGTGGACATGTCACCATTGTGTTCTAAGGACGCGATATTATGTATAAAGGTTATGTTATCGTGACAGCCCTAATTCACCCTAACTCGGCCCTCGTTTTCCATATCCGAGCTCGCAGTAGGAAGTAAACAATCTATGACAGTTATGGGGAATAGAAGTAGGTTTTCAATGAAAAATCTTGAAAAACTATCTTTATTTACGAAACCCCGCCAGTGTTAGCGCTATCAAAAATGTATAAATGATGAATACTTAGGGTTATTGTTAGGAAACAGGGCACGAATGTCACGGTTGTATTGATTTATAAACATTTTTGCTTTCTGGGAAGTGGCCTAAAACGCTTTCAGCCAACAAAGGGGAGGGTCCTTTGTTCCGCAGAAGGCATGCTCCACCGCCGCGCTTTCACATTACCGACTACGAGAGCTGACCGAAATTACACACAGAACGCTTTCATATATCTGTTTTGTTCCGCTTTGCCTTCAAATATCTCTCGATGGCGGACTGCGTGTATTTTTTTTAAAGTTGTATAGATTATTTACAATATTTTGAGTGTTTTCAAATACTTGTTTACAAAATCTGGATTATCTCCAATTACAGGAGTTATTTTCATATGATTTTTTTGTTAGGATTCGGACCCCACATACTAATATAAGAGTTTCTGCTAAATAAAAAGCTTCTTTACATCTCACCAATAGATGGCTCTAGTGAAGTTCTAGTGATTCAAGTACAAGGTTTTTAAATTGGTTCATATGGTATATATATATATATATATATATATATATATATATATATATATATATATATATATATATATATATGTATATATATATATATATATATATATATATATATATATATATATATATATATATATATATATATATATATATATATCTTCCAAGAATTTGAGTAGTGTGGTTGTCAATAATGGTTAGAATTGGTGAATGTTACACGTGTGTAAAGTGATCACTTAAACCAGCCTATGACGGTCGTCAGCCCTGTAAATGCCCAGACTTCCATATTCTTCTTCATCTTTGATGAGATATCAAAAGATAATGTGTAAAAATATATACAGGTGTAATGCTATATACTTATTTCTTAAATATCACGGGATTTCATACATCGCCAATGGGCTTACTTACAAAACTTGCTTGAACAACCTTATAACGCGATTCTGTGCTAGAATTATTCTCACTGACTTATACTTACCTCTCATAATCGCCAAACTGTGTGCTATATCCAAAATATCACGGGATTTGATGTATTGCCAATGGGTTCATTCACAAAACTTGCTTAAGCTAGCTAAAAGTGCGGTTCTGTGTTAAATTATTCACATCGACTCACAAATTTACGTGTGATATTCGTCATGCTTGGTATAAAATCCGAAATATAACGAGATTCAATGCATCGCCAATGGGTGCATTTACAAAACTTACTTATTTCTTGAATGTTTTCCGCAGATACTTTGTGATAAATTTCATAATATCCTTATAAAATTAATAAACTTTGTTGTCACCACTTTTTTAATTAATACAATTAAACCTACCGGTTTAAACAATACATTGTCATCATCAGGGTTTATTTTAAATAAAAAAACATTAAAAACATGAAAATAATTTCACCAAAAACTTCCACATAATGATTTAATGTCTGTAATGTTTTTGATTTAAATAAACCCTGATGATGACAATGTATTGTTGAAACCGGTAGGTTGAATTGTATTAACAAAAAAGTGGTGAAAACAAAGTTTATTAATTTTATAAAACTTACTTAAGTTATCTCGAAATGCAGATCAGTGCTAGAATAATATACATGGACTTACATACATACTTACATCTCTGAATCCTCGTACTTACATAACAGGGTCACTGTAATTTAATGACTTTTCATTCTATCATACATACTCGTACGCTTCTGAAAATGAATTTCTTTGTAATGAAATACCCTTACTGTGTAGGTACAAATAATTTGAGACGTAATGTATCATGTATTACTTAGCTTAATTAAATACCGCGTATAAATTTCCAATGAATATTAAATTAGGATACGAATACATGGAGAATTTCTGATTGAAATACTTTTTCGTTTTGGAAGCGGCACGCTAACATCTCACGTAGCTTAATTGTAAAGTGAATTACTTAGAATCGAAATTATTTCTTTGATGTGACTCCAACATGTTCCGAGCCTCGTTATCCCTTGAAGATGTAAATATTTCTCTCTAGGCACATTTCATTCATTATGTAATGGTTTTCAACTAACAAATTTTGTTTCCCTAATTTAAATGAGGACAAAGCAAATTTCATTAGCAGACAACTCTAGAACATTTATTTTCGCTAGTTAAGAAACTCGTCACAGCCATGAAAGAGAGGAGTAAACAAAACAAACCTTGTAATTTATTCATTAAGACTTGCGAGTTATTGCTTAATGAAACAAATCTTTGCCAACACCAATACTCAAAAAAGTAGGCTAAAAAATAGCATTGATTTTTCATCTGAAAGATATTATTTTCCAAACTTCTAGTCATTTCCGTGAATACGTATTCTTTGTTTTCATTCAGGGTGAAAATATTCTCTTTTATGTTTAAACTTGCGAGTTATTGCTAAATGAAACAAATCTTTGCCAACACCAATACATAGAAGAGTAGGCTGAGTTTTCGTCTAAATGGTGTTATTTTCCAAAATTGTAGTCATCTCCATGAAAACGTATTATTTGTTTCCATTCAGAGTGAAAATATTCCATTTCATGTTAAGACTTGCGATTTATTGCCAAATGAAACAAATCTTCGCCAACACCAAATACACAGAAGTATAGGCTAAAAATTTGCATCGATTTTTTAACTGAAATGTGTTATTTTCCAAACTTGAAGTCATTTCCATGAATACATATTCTTTGTTTCCATTCAGAGTGAAAATATTCCCATGGAAGTGTAGGGCGACCAATCTCATTATTTCTATTACCCCGAAAAGTTTTTTCGAAGCTATATTTTACTCCGCGAGAGATATCTAAACTCCCTCAAAAATTTTCCTTCTTCGCTGATTTACAGAACTTATCGTTTTTTAAACGGTTTATAACCACAATGGGTGCTCGGAAGGATTCTGGGCACGACAAACATATTTCATTTGATAAAGAAGTATTTTACATAATTATTTTTATTGCATGGAACTGAAAAGGTTCAAGTATTTGCACATTTTTCTGGAACGCAATATAATATAAAAGAGCTCAGCTTATTGTTCCTTTGCGGAAACTTTGGGCTATTAAACGTATGCTGGGTGGGTTACTGCAATAAAACTGTTTTCTGAGACTTCATATTGATGCATATCAAAACGGACAAAAAATGCCCGCTGTAACACATTTTTTTATGACTCGAAACAGAAAACCGTCGTAAAATATTTATTAAGCCCATAAAATCGAATATTCAAATCGATTATTAATAAACTGTATTTTCATTTTTATTTAATACCTAAATAAATAGTCAAGTATCCATAAATACTATATTTATGCATGTTTAATAGACATGGGCGATCGAAATAAATAACGACTTCTTTAAAGAAAGTTGTAATTGATTCGGTTTTTGGAATCGATCATGACGATTGCATTTATAAAAGTTTCAAAAAAGAATGCAATAAGTGTACAAAGTGATTAATTAAACCAGCCACATACCAGATCGTAAGTCGGAGATACTTAGGGACTTCCATCTTCTTTAATATGTAATAAAAATTATATATATTTCATATCAAGTTGAGATACCTACATATAATATCGATATATCATCCGTAGAATGAATAATCCAGTGTTGAATAGAAATAAAATAATAAAAAATTGTTTTTTAATTCAATTACTTTATTTACATTATATTTTTATATCTCAACATAAATGAAGATGATTATGGTAGTCTAGAAATTTACTTGGTTTAAAAAAAATTGTCTGAAATTTTAATTTACCAGGTAAAAATTTAAAAGCAAGCGGGTAACCGAAAAAGTAACAGGTACCCACTAATCACGTTAAGTAACTAAATAACTTTACGTGGTTAAAATTTGATAACAATAGTAAAATTTATTATTTATGTGTGTTCTAGATTCTAGAACACAATTCTTTCTTTTGATGAAAGGAAAACATTTGAACTATTTCGATACTAATCCCCATTTCTGTCATATCGGTTGGCTTTGCACGGAAACGGAAGATAAAAAGACCGCTAGCCGGATATGGCGGAAGTACATGCCACAAAAGTTACATTTTCCAATCAGCGTCGACTACAATGAACGTCGAGACGTCCTTGCTTCCTACCTAGACGGCTATAAGTTCCGGTTAAGCGGTCAAGGAATAAAAGGTTTTATTACTGTGCTGTATACCATGCTCTTGAAAATTGATACTTGGTCGGGTTATATCTGCTCTTAAATACATCTACGGAGCTTTTTCTTTGACTTTTGCAACGTTTTATTAAAATATATATATTTAAAAATAAGTTACTAAAATTATTTTATAATATTATTAATATTTATGGCACTTACTTCATGATTAGTCTTTTTTACATTTTTTTAAATAAAAATGTTACTTGTATTTGAACAATATGTAACCACTCACCGAGAGTTTAGTCTAACCTATTCTATTTTATTCTTAGGGATATGAAAATTAACATACCTGCATCATTTATATGTAATTTATTTATTGGTATTACCTTAAACTGATACATGTAATATGGGACCGATCCAACTTCCGAATTTCCAATTTATTTCAAATACTTGAAAGCGACAGGTCAGGAGTGTGTCCAAATATTTTTAGTATTTGGACACACTCAAAATGTTGTAAATAAATTTACTGGTCAAATTATAAGCTAAAATAATTAAAATGAAAATTATATTTTCTGGCGTTTCTCATGTATGTGATTATAATCCAGGATTCGGATCTCACATACTAATATAAGAGTTTCTGCTTAATAAAAAGCTTCTTTTCATCTCACCAATAGATAGATGTCTCTAGTGAAGTTCTAGTGATTCAAGAACAATGTTTCGAAATTGGTTCATATATACAGAGCTTCCAATCATTTGAGTAGTGTGGTTGTCAATAATGGGTAGAATTGGTGAATGTTACACGTGTGTAAAGTGATCACTTAAACTAGCCTTTGACGGTCGTCGGCCCCGTAAATGCCGAGACTACCATATTCTTGTTCATCTTTGATGAGATGTCAAAAATTATATATGAGGTGATGCATGAATGAGGAAAAGGCGATAATTATTTGCATGGGCACATTGGTGTGGCGTTTCATTCTCTCCGCCTACCCTTACGGTAGTGATTGTTAGTTAGTTAGTGGCACAGCTTGCTCGGGTCGATTAGGGTCGCATAGCCATTGAATGCACTTTTAACACATTTAAAACACACGTACCTTTCCCATTATATTATTAAAATGTTTAAAGTTTATTACTATCTCCATCCGTGATTACAACATTCAAAGAATCAATATAAAATCGGACAAAAAAATTATCGGCGGATATGTGTGAGGAGATGCATGAATGTGGAAAGGCGAAGATTGTTTTGCTAAGACAGATCGGTATGGCATTCTTTTCTCTCTGCCTACTCCTGCGGGAAAGCGGCGTGATGATAGTTGTAGTAGTAGTAGTAGTAGTTAGATTAATGTTTAATTAAAATGTTCATTTTTCATTTCTTCGTTTACTGCCGATAATTTGGAATCTAATTAATATTCTAATAAATATACGGTATATTTTGACGTTTCATGATTTAGTGGGTAAAAATAGTTATGCTCGTTAGTTCGCATATAGTTAAATAATATATTTAATTTTATTCAAGTTTATCAAGTACTTGAAAGTGGTCAGGTCAGGAGTCACCTAATATATCACTTTTCACAGCATTACGGGTACACTGTATGTGGTAGTTTGTAGCAGGTAGCAGGTAGCAGGTAGCTGGCAGCCCTATGCATGCAATGATTCAGTGACGCGCGCCCCTGTGATAAAGGTAGGGGTGAAGCGACCACTATAACGGCGTGGAATCTCTGGTCCCTGGCCGCCGGAGATAATAGATGATCTCCGCTGAAGTGGCCGCTCCCGCTGCCTAAGTAAAGCCAGATTTACATCTCAAAGTGGGCTTATAAATCAGGGGGCTTCGTATACACTTTTTCACGCCCCTCCCTCTACACGCTTCGCCAGATACTAGCCGCGTCCATACGTCCTATGGGGCGTTTTTCACTTTGCTATGTGGGGACATTTAACGGCATGGTGACATTCGTCGTCTGTAATGTGTGCAGGAATTTATTGATCCTCTCTCTTTTTGAAATTACAATACATTGCAACTTGTATCTGAATGATTATCTCATAATTCATAATTTTGAATGTTGGTTTATTTCATGAACAAAATTTTGGTCATTTTGTCCGCCTCCGTAGTGCAATGGTGAGCGTGTTTAGCTACCATAATAGAGGTCTCGGGTCCGATTCCCAGGGGGAGGGGGAAATTAAATATTGGTTAACTTACACTCTAACATTTATTTAATAACATTATTTAAAACATTCAAATATTTATTTCATAATGGCTGAACAATATCACGACGGATATTGATCTGTGTCATGTGTTAAACACCTTGGACTAGTACTTAACTCTAAGAAAGGATCTTCTTGTTATTTTACAATTAAGGATCAATATTTCATCAATTCGCAATATGGTATGAGGTTACAATATACAAATACAATAATCTTTCAATTTAAAATTAGGTGAAAAATCATGGATGTCAAAAGAAAAGATTTTTTTTAATACAATAGAATAAAAGTTGAAACATTAAGTTGTAAGTAAGAATTGAAAAAAAATGAAGAAAGGAGACAATGGTATGCGCATGTGAGGAGACTGGAACCATCCAGACTCCCCCACATCGCACTGTACGGCCTACCCCATGGTAGACGACTCCCGGGTAGACCACCAAAGAGATGGATCGATAGCTGGGAATCGACATCGCAGGAGGCTAATCCCTCTTAAAAATAGGCCACAAGGCCTACACCAAGAAGAATAAGAAGAAGAACTGAAAAATCCTTGTGAATGTAAATTCTTTCAAGAAGTGTATTTATCACTACACTCCTCATCGGACTAAATATCAATGACCTCCATCTGCAAAACTGCAAAGCGGTTAATCGATAAGAAAAGGTTTTCTTTTCCAAATAAAAGTAGTAATAAATTTGGCACAAATTAGAAATTTTATAATTGGGCCAGCACAAATTCGTGTAAATTTATCAATTAGATGTACGTATAACCTGATGTAATTGCTCTGTTAATTTTTTTGAAGAAATTACGGATCACATATGTGTTTTTAAAAAAAAAGTTTAAAAAATTTCATTATTTTATCGCTAAGAAATGTATTTTCTCAATGGTGAAATGAAGATTTATATCTTGTGATGAAGTTAGTATATTTTCTATTTTACTCTAAAAGTATGTGAGTAGAAAATATACAGGAAAATAATTATTCCTCGAAAAATTTGGTGTTTACGTGTAGGCAATAACAAATTTGAATGTTTTTCATTCTCAAAGCATACACACGTATGGAAGTAAGCGGAAATGGAAACAAGGAATTTGTAATACCTTCTATTAAAATATTTATTATTCGTGCTATTTTTGGATTAAATTGAACACGAATTCAACAATAGCTCTGTAATAATCAATATATTAGAAGGAAGTTAAAAAAATGTTTGTGTTAATTAAAGTATTCTAGTAACTGAATTCAACCAAAGATGCCACTTTTATAGTTTACTGAAACTGAAATGAAATCATAAAATGTATATAATTTATCTAAGATTGAATTATTTACTGTTTTTATCAAAAACACTTTTATGGTTTGGTAATATAACAATGTCCTTATCACTCATCGTTCAATTTGTGTAATCTTCAAACCCTTATCTGCACCTCAGTGGTGCGTAGGGCACTGCATATAAACGCAGTGTTATCTTGATCGTTAACACATGAAGGAAAGGTGATCAGCCCTCCGCTTCAGGTACCAGTCCAGGGTGATATTGAATAAATATTAGAGTGAAAAAAACACTTATATTTATTTGACCCCCCCTGGGAATCGAACCCGGGACCTCTACGGGACCATTACGCTATGGAGGCGAATTTGTGTAAAACCACTTAAAAATATGTGTGTTTCATTATTGTTACAGGCCAGAAAGTGGGACCCACTACGTTGGTCTGAGCGTCCTTCTTGGCGGACTCAGCATGCTGGCCAAGGAAACTGGTATCACAGTATTTGTGCTCAACCTCGCCTTCGACTTTTACAGATGTTGGCCCTGTGTAAAAAGGTACGTACAGATTTACTCCTTCCTGCGTTTACTATCGTAGGTCAAAAAACAGTATTAAAAAATATATGTGTTTAGGGTAATGCTAGAATACGAAGTTAACCTATGTAGGTATTTCCGGGATAACTTCTGAAACATTGGAAACTAAAAATATTCAATTGAATCCGTTTAACCGTGTACACCTAGGTCTAATCAATGCTAATTAGATAATGTGAGAAAAACGTAGACAATATAAGTACAGAGTTAGGGCAATGAAGCATTTAAACAAAATATTTGAATTTATACCTTTATTTTTAAAAAATTGATTTTACAGTATGTGGGTACTGAAGATTATACGATTTTTCAAAAGTTGGTTTAGCCTTTTTAAAGGTATATTGTGCAATATTTAAAATTCTACCTTGTATGCACATTTACGATTAAGTTATTCCAGAGAAAATACGTTTTTTCCTTGTTTTGAAGAAATCCATTTTAAGTTATATATTTTATAATAGAGTTAGAAAAGGACGACTAAATAATACAAGTGTTTATCTTGAATAATTGGATAAAACACCTTTTGTATTTTTTTTCATGAAATGGGTTTAGGTGATAAACAGATACTTTAAATATGATAAATATTATTATTACGTTTAAATTTTACAACTTTTTAGCCATTATTACATATTTGAATCAGTAACTCGAGATAAGATTGGATTTATTTTATCATTTAAGAAAGACCATTAGAAAATTGTTGGCACTAATTAAAATTATTCATAGGAAATTAAAATTGACATTTATCAATTAAACATAGCAGCTGTTCATTTATCTTGTGCCTTATTCGGATGAATAAATCCTTTTGTACATTAAAGGATTCAATCTGAAATATCAAGTCAAGATGATAAATTATCCTTGTTGCGGCAACTTTCCTACGCAAAATCTCATAATATTGATTATTCGACGTTAATTTACCCAAAACTTGAACTGAATCCATCAAAACATCTTTCGTTTATACAATAAATTATCTTCTTAATCAAATACTTCTACAAATTATTAATAATGCTTTATCTCGAGGTACGTTCGAATAGTTGAAAAATTAATTAATAATCATACTATATTATCCATTTTTTTATTAATAGTGACAAATATTTTACCTCAATTTGATACCTTAAGGAGTTTGCACACCTTTTCGATTGATTTAACAAGATGGTACGAGTAAGAGTATGCAACTCCGAGTGCCATAAGCTTGACGTCGCCCACCTTATCAAGCTGATATACCTTGGGAATATTAGAAGGAGGGGTAGGGAGATGAAAGAAAATTCTGCACAAAAAATATACTTAAATTAATTTAATTAAAAATATAATAATTATACGAAAGTGACTTTAACTTAAACTAATCTTATCCGCTATCTTAAATTAGCTTAAAATTAATTAATCCTATCTTAAATTAAACTTATTCTAACCTTTGGTGGAAAAGATGCGCCGTGGGATGCTGGGGTGGCCGTGATCCTGTGTGAAAAAGCTGCGCCGTTGGATGCTGGGATGAGGTTCTTCTTATGACGGGCCGCCGTGCGATGATTCTTGCTTCTTATCTTCTTCTTCTCCTAGTAGAGCTTCAGCTCTTAATTTGAGGCTTATGACCCGGCGTGGGTCTGCTTTTGATACTCCGGATGAGTAAATCCCTTTTTTCTATCTTCTCTCTCCCTGCGTAGAGCTCCCGCTCTTCTCCTCACTTAAGTCTTAAAACCTGGTGTAGGTATGCTCCTTCTAACTGATTTCTCCCGACTGCTCGATCCCCCTGATCTCTCCCGACTGCTCCTTCCAACTCCTCGATCCCACTGATTTCCCGAATGCTCCTTCCAACTCCTCTTCTTCTCTGTGTCTTCTGACTGACCAGCCGTCCGACTGGTCGATCTCCTCTTACGACTTACTCCCTCCAACTGATCCTTCCAATTGTTGGCTTCCAAGAGACTTCCAAGTCCTGGCTTCTAAGTCCCCGACTTCCAAGTGATTATTCCGACCAGTCCGACTGGTCGGTCTTTCCTTTTACGACTGATTCCTCCCAACTGATCCTTCCAACTGTTGGCTTCCAAGAGAGATCGATCCCACTGATTTCTTCCCGTTATATTCGGTTTCTCTCCTTGAAGATCACGCCCTCGAAACCATTTTTCATTGGCTGACGGTGCGCTTGTTTCCACCCCCAAAATTCTCAACGTCTAGACATTTCAATTAGCCTTAATTTTATTTATAATATAATAAAGAATGCTCTTAGGATAAATGACCGCCGGCAAACATCTATTATCCCTCAAAGGCCAGCGGGTTGGCGACAGTTTTTTTATGATTCAAACCTTTTAAATATATTTTAGTTTTATGACAGGTAAATTATAAAAGGTCGGAGCCATAAAAAATATTTGCGCGCACAGAAAAAAAAATTTACCTAAGACTAATTAAATTAAACGATTGATAATTGATTATTTTTGCCAGGCTAGAGGAGAAACGTGGTTTCACCACGTCAAGCTTTTCGCCTATTATATTCTTCCTACTTACTTTGCCTCTTCTATTTCCTTTCCCGTGTAGCATCTATTTCATCAACTCTGTCAAGTGTATTCCGCTTCTAGATCTAAAAGTCTTAGATCTAGAAGAATATATGTACATATTAGTGTGTGTGTTTGTGTATTTCTTATTATCTTAGAAAATTATTATTTACTAACCTTGTATTTTTGGAGTCAAGTATCATATTATTCAGTGCGTACAATCTTCATAAACCACTTACGGTTTCTATATTACCAATTTTAAGAAAATTTATGGCTAGTTGGCGATTATACTCCCATATTGACAAGGGTGTGAATAATGGCAAGAATAATAAATTGTCATTCAAGATCAGCGCACACTCCATCTTAAAATTTAAGTGCCATTTTCTTTCACTAATTACGTTCATAAATTTGTCAGCTCCTTTACTTATCATATGCATTATATCAAACGTATTTCATTCCTATATCCATAAACCTGGAGCTCAGAATCAACGAACTGAATGACGTGGCGTGCCGTGGCGTCGTTAGGTGGACGCTCAACTGTAAAACTGGCGTCGCGGTTTCCATTCCCGCCAATCGCATAACAAATTAGGGAAAGATTTATTCTCAATTATTATGAGTGTTGTGATGTTTTTTTTTTACATTTACTTTCTCTATCCTTAGCAATAATTATAACTTGCAAAAAAGCACCTCAATGTACAGACTTACGGATTATTCCTTTAAAAAATAAATATAAAAATCACGTCGACTTAACATCGCGTCGTTCCTCCCACCAATGAGCATATGCTAAGATGTTCCTGATTGGTCTACACTATTTTATCCCTCCTGATTCCAACACAGATTAAAATTAAACATAATAAGCAATATATATGTTTTTTTTTAAGAAAAAAGATAAATATTTGTGTTTTCATTATTTGAACAAATATTTCATTTTTATATTATTTCTCTAAGCCTAAACTGCTCATTTTTATAAATAGGTATCAAATTGTGGTAGAGTGGGTTTGAACATAGAAACTTTGACTTAAGAGTCCGCGACACTAGACACGGGACCACAACCCGACACAACTAATAAATGCAACTTCCATCCAAAAAAAAACATCGCACCGTTTGCATGCGGTGCCCTATGCATCACATGAATTTGAATAAATGTCAGAAGAAAAAGGAGGTGAAGAAGGAAAACCTACGCTCAAAAAGTTATTCGTTATCTAATTCTAGTTTAGAAATGCTCTCATAATAAATGATTGAGAATTTTTTCATCAACTATCATGATTATTGATACAACTATTGTTGGGTAATATATCCATAATTAAACAAGGTTTATTGGATTGAATTTTACATTTATTTATGTATATACTCTTAGAGTGTTTGATAACGTCTTAATAAGACGAAATGCGTCACGTATTAACATATACATAAATAAATGTAGAATTCAATCCAATAAACCTTGTTTAATTTTGGATATATTACCCAACTATTCAATATGGAATTCTACCAACTGTCTGCATATACAATCAATAAGAAAAAGTTAAAACTGCTTCGAAATAGATAATTTATTTGATTTTCGATTCGGGATCCTTCCAGAACTGTTGTGGAGGTGAGATGGAACGACGGCGCTGCTCAGCTGTCGCGCAGGGCCGCCAAGGTCGTCCTGTCTCTAGCTCTCCTCCTGGCTGTAAGGCTGGCCCTCCTGCAAGGATCCCTGCCCAAGTTCTCCCAGCAGGATAACCCCACAGCATTCCACCCCAGCATATATGTCAGGTAATATTTTCATATCCCCTCAATTGAATGCTCACATTAAGAGAAATGAATGAAAGTCTTTAGAAACATTATAAAGATAAAACATGTTTGTTTTCAACCACTTTTTTTATTTTTTCATTAACTGATTCGGCAGTCACTCTGTAGTAAAATCTATCCATTTTTAATTAATGTTTTATTTAGTTAATACCACTCTTAGTAAATACCACTTTTAATAGTGGTATTTACTAAGTAAAACACTATTTTATTGATACATTTTTTCTCCAACTGGTTTCGACAAGAACCTTGTCATCATCAGGGTTTAACATGTACAAAAATCAATCGCACAGTAAAAATTTGCCATTGTTTTTTTACACTTTTTGTTATGTTATCGCATTATAATAATTTTTAACATTTACTTTAACACACATTACAATCTTTTTAGAAAAAATATCGTCACGACTTGGCAAAAAAATCAAAAGGACGATATTGTAAAAATTAATTATAGATAAAAAAAATGTTTTTATATCTTCTTCATTCAAATTGGATTCGTAGCATAAAATTACAAATTAAATCATAAAAAATATCTCATAAACAGTTTTAATACGTACTTAAAAGTAATTCATAAAATAATATAGAATTCTGCATACTGATAAATCAAGTACATACGCTCTTCAGGGTCATTTTTTAAAAGTAAACAGTTTTCTCTGCAAAGGTTTTGTTTCCTTATGAAGTAATCCACAAGTGGACATGCTTAGAAACGAGTCATCATGAGAGAGTACGGCTATTATCCTTGGCTCTACCCGACCCAGTTTCTCCAGGGTATGCTTGGCTACAATAGTTTAGAGACTAGAAGGAATGTGTATTTGATTACGCATTTTTATCGATTGTTGCGCGGTATGATCGATAATCCTGAAATTATCCAGAGCATTGGTCTGTATGTTCCCGATAGTTACCTAAGACAGCGTCGGCATAGATTGTTTCACATTCCTATACACAGGACCAACCTGCCGGTGGTTATGCCTGTAGGAAGAGCTACCGCTATGTTATTGGATATCGATCTGTTCCATGTGTCCGAAGGAGTTTTCCGAAGCGGGATTCTTCTACACCTTTAAGTCTTATTGCTTACTTTTAATATATACGCCTTGAATATTGTTTGTTATGTATATATATATTTTTTTATTGAATAAATTGAAAAATTTTAATTGAAATTGAAAAATCTTTGTAGACTATTCAAGATCTGCCAATATAACATAATATAATTCGTACTAGTTTTAATGTCTACATTAATTTAATTGATTGTTGTTGGAAACGAAATAACCATTTCTGATAATGTTCTTATGTGAACCTTTTTGCATTTACCTACCATCGCAGATACAGGAAGGCTATTATTACATTAATTTGGTCCGAATTTTCCATTTCAATCATAAATTCGATTGAACGACAGAGATAACGTTTTTTTGGGGAAAACTTCATTGAATTTAATTACGTTCGTCGCGCCTGGATCCAGAATTATGAAATTATCCATCATCATTTCCATATCAATTGTGTAAAACGCGTAATTGAATTTGAATATTTTTTAATTCCCGAGATCGGAATAATTTTTCATGGAAATTCAACGACCTGATTCAATTACTCAAATCCAGAGTGGGAACACTTTGCAGTTACTGTTACAGATTTATTCCTAAGAAAATTAAATATTTGATGCATTTATATATGTACGTACTCGTATATATAAATTACTAAGAGAAAATCAGTGCATTATACAGGTCGAATACACCTGATTTTATTTGATTTTTTTTTCATTTCTAAAGCCTATTTTGTTAATATGACATGTCCTCTACTCGTTTCATGAATGTATATTTGTATTTTTAACATTTTATTTCATTTGCATTTTTGATATTTGTTGCACTGTACGAGTAGTAGCAATGTTTTTTTTAATTAATTATATATTTTAATATAAATACCTTTGAGAAACTTAACATTTATCACTCTCGTTACCATCAATTGATTACTTTGTGTAATACCATTTTTTTTAACATTTATCTTTTGTTAATAATATTCAAAATGTCTCGACTATTTGAATAAAATATATTTTTTTTGTATTTGGATTGTATTTCTCTTTTACAATTTCAATATTTATTAAATTTTGACATATGAAGAGAGCTTGATACATACCACGGATTAAACTATATGTATCACACGTGTTTTGGTGCACTCCACATTATTTACAAACGATGTTCGAAGTAGAGAGTACATCGAAACACGTGTCGCATTTATGGAATAATAATTGCTGGTATGTACAAAGTTAAATTTAAATTTTGAATAGGATTGATATTATTACTAAAACGTGCCGTATCAACTAATGCAATCTCAACATTTCCACTAAAATGAAATTAACTATTCGTTAACGTGTCCGTATGTGAACATTTCAGTTTAAAAAAATCAACGGACCTTTCAGAATTTTCTTTTTCAGCATTATGATAGTTTATGAATTAAATCAATTTTTAAAAAACACACTAAAATCAATTTCGTGACAATTGTTTTGCCTAGATATGACATTTGTTAACATGCCATAACTAAACGAAACAATTGTCACAAAACTGATTTTTATGTGTTTTTTAACAATGAAATACAACTTAGTAGACTCAAAAATCAGTGTGTGATTTAACATTTAATACACAAATTAAAATGAAGTTCTACACATTAAACGCTAAATCTATACAAAAATAAAAATATTCAAATAATTGTGATAGTTTATTTGTAGATATTCTTCATCGGATTCCATTTTTGACCTCTTTTTTCTTCAAGGCTGATGACATTCTGCTACCTGGCAGCCTTCAACTGGTGGCTGCTCCTGTGTCCGGCCACTTTGTCCCACGATTGGCAAATGGGATCCGTTCCTCTTGTGACTACGGTCAGTGACTCCCGAAACCTCGTCACCTGTGTGGCGTGTGGAGCGGCTCTACTGCTCATATATAGAAGCCTTACAGATATGGAGGTCAGTATACTAGATTGGATTATATTTTGGTATCATACATCATAAAAATAATGAAGGATATTGGTAACATAAAATTTATCTAGGATACAAAATGCCAAACCCTCTTCTAGTGGAACGAAAGGTCTGCTGATGGCAGTCAACAGTCCGCCTTCTCCTGAGGAGTTTAACGTGGTTTCCTCCCAGCAATTAGGAAATGCTGGAAAGCAAATAAAAACATTTTTAATTAGTTGAAAGAAACAAAAATCCACATAATGTTCTATAAACCTTGTACATAATAAGCAAGGTAAATAATAAATGCAATTACCATAAAAATACTATATTGGACAATGAACGCATTTTCTCAAATTTAATTTGTACTTTACTAGGCTCTTCTTCATGGCTTCATCCCAACTTATCGTCTTTGTAAACTGTTAGGATCAGCTCTCCTCGTCTTCAGGTTGTAGGTCCTTCTTTCAATACAATGTCACTTACCTACATGTATACCACAAAGTTAACAATGCTTTTAATATACAAAATATAATGATTAAAGAAAACACTTCGTTTTTTACCACTTGAATTTTATTATCGACTACATGTTTCAGAAGTTAAACTTCCGTCATTCAGGTCTGTATAATAACATATTATTATTATACAGACCTGAATGATGGAAGTTGAACTTCTGAAACATGTAGTCTATAATAAAACTCAAGTAGTAAAAAACGAAGTGTTTTCTTTAATCATTGTAACATGTCTTACCACAAAGTTGATGCCGAAACAATAAATAAAATACAAAATATAATATGTACGTTTTAGAATGTGTGTATAAAGGTAATGAGTACATGTGTACGTCTTAGAATGTGGTTATAAAGGTAAATTTTTTATATGTATTATAAGTTGTACGTTGATTTACGTTTTTTTTCAGCAACAACGTCACGTCCCTGTCGTCCTCGGAATGCTCCTGTTGATACTTCCGTTTCTTCCTGCTGCCAATCTTTTCGTTACTGTTGGATTCGTGGTGGCCGAACGTGTCCTCTACATTCCAAGGTAAAAAATTATAAATTTGGATGAACGACTATACGATACAAAAATCTTAAACGTAGACTTTAAGTCACAAAAACACAAAACATTTTACGATTCGAAAATATTTTGAAAGCAATGCATTGATTATAAACATTAATTATAAATCAATAAATATTAACATAGAAACTGATTGACCAACTAGCCATCACGCCGTTTCCCACGGGGCTAGGCATAGAGAATAGACCGCCTCAGCACTCTGTTCTGTGCAAATATTCTTCGCCTCTACCACATTCATACATCTACTCAAATATACATACTTGCCGATTATTCCGACTCATGACCTGACTGCTGTTTAGTATTGGACACACTTAATCATGCCAAGTTTTCCTTGGCCGTCATTTGCTAATTACATTCGTCTCACAAATTGGTTTTATCTTTCTTTCCTTACCCATTCTTTCCACATGACCAAACCATCTCAAAACACCTTTCTTAATTTTACCGATAACCCTTATGATAAAGCCTTGCATTCCTTCTTATATCACCGAATATCTATCAAGCATCATACTGTCGCACATTCGTCTGGGAGATCTTATTTCGACTGCATTTAGTCTACTTTCGTCCTTCTTTTACCAACTCCCAGGGTTCACTTCCGAGACGCCATTTTGAACTCCCAGTCTAGCTTTCACTGTTAGTATTTTATTTATTTTGCATTTTATTTTATTTGCAATGTATTGATTAGAATTGTTTTTTTTGTTATTAATCAAACAGTATGTGAAAATGGAATCCATTCAATTTTTCATTTTCGATAACGAAATTTCAGCTAAGATTATATTTGAATTTCATTCAACACCCTTAAAATCGGAATGTTTTTTTTTTCTTCTGTATAAAAATAAGTACTGTTTTTTTTAAACCCTTTGGGCGTCTCTCATTGTCTTCCGAAAACTAAAAGATCTTTTAATGACATTAAAAATATTCTTTTATAGTATAATTACGCGGGAATTATAAAATTGCCTACGGAAAATATTAAGCGACAATTAAAATGATTTCATAGTATTTAATGCCTTCCTTAGAAACCATTTGTAAAATGTCCTGTTAAGGTTTTTTTGGCTACTTTACATGAAATTCGTAAAATCAATTTCTTTACATAGGAAAAATAAACCTTATTTCAATGTTAATACATTTTTTAAATAGTAATATACAATACCAATATTTTTTTATTACAAAAACGTCTACAAAATTATATTGCTTTTACATTTTAACATAGATAAAGAAGGATATGCAAGTAATCTGGGTATTTACAAAGCTTATACCTGTCATAGGCTGGTTAAATGATCACTTTACACACGTTCAACATTCACCATTCTACCCATGATAGACAATCATACTACTGAGATTTTTGAAACTCCTAAATATATAATCAATCTCATGACACAGTCAATGAGTTTACTACAGCCATCTATGTAGGATAGAGATAGCTTTTATTAAGCAGTGACTCTTTTACATACATCCAATGCGAGATCTGAACCCCGGATTATTTTTAAATAGTAGTTTTACATATTTTTCGTCAGCAATTGTAAAATGTCAAAAATGAAAGTAGAAATATTTCCCTAAGTGGAGAAAACCATATTTCGCTCACTCCTTTCAAGAACGTCATAAATCGAACATCGTAAATTTTCAGTTGTGCATGTTTTCGGAATGCTCAGAAAATTTACTGTATCCCAGCAAAAGAGGCATATTTTTAACTTAATATTTACCCACTACAGGGCAAAAAGTGTTGTTTTTGCATTTTGAAGAAAAGGTATTGTTTAATAATTATTTTTTAAATACTTAATATTATTCAAATGGAAAAAAAAACTTTCAGGTTTTACCTAAAAAGATCTGTTGTCAATTTTCAATCAAGTTGTCAAAAAATCGTCAATTTTCAGTTCTTATGTTTTCGGAATGCCCGGAAAATGTACTATCTCCCAGCAAAAGCGGCATATTTTTAACTTAATATTTACCCGCTACAGGGCAGAAAGTTTGTTGCTTTTGGATTTTGAAGAAAAAGTATTGTTTTATTATTTTTTAAATAAACTTAATATTTTTCAAATGGAGAAAAAACATTCACATTTTGCCTAAAAGGTCTCTTGCACAGTAAAAAGTTCAGTAAGTGGCTTGATATTTATTTTTAATACATTGTGTTATATTTTTAAACTTAAAAAACGTTCTCCTGAAAAATCAAGTTTTTTTGAGTTATGACGTTCTTGAAGCGATTCGTAAACAAGTATTTCAGCACAGTCAAAATGTAAAAAAAAAAAAAAATTCTAACAGACATTTTTCTTGACTTATCTTACTATTACTTGAGTAAATAATGTATGGGATATTTCAAATAAAGGATCTTGTTTTCCTTTCAAAAATAACGTTGATTTTTCTCAGTCAAATTTTAAGATTGTCAAAACACACTCAATTTTATGATATTAAATTATCAATCTTAAATAAATATCCTTTTTATCGAAATGATCGCATATTTCATTATTTTTTTATCAATTATTCGAACGTATTTACTCTTTCGGTGTATTTTAGTAAAATAAAATAATATGAAATATTTACTATGAAATGTACATTGTCATTTCGCGATTTCATAAGATGAAAAGGTTTGCGCTTTATGAGCTACAATACAAGTATGCTTCCATGCTGGGATTGAAGGGAGTCCTTTCAGAGGTAGCTTTCTGGGCCCCGTGCAATATTAAACGGGAATAAAGAACTTGATACGGCCCTGGTTCACTTCCTTCAAATGTTTCGCGTGCTTTCAGCATAGCTTACGAAGCTTTATTCCTGTATTATGTAACGTATGAAAGGTGGAGCATATTAAAGGTTAACAGTCCAATGTATTACAAAGTCGTGTTCTTGATGAAACGCCGCTTACTTTAATTATTTTGTGCCAATTTCCTTACATCTTTGAGACAAAGTCAGACTGCATAATCTCGAGTGTTTCCAAATCTTTGCTCACAAATCTGGGTTTCTCCTCTTAAGAATTCTTTATATTGACATCTCAACATAGATGAAGAAGATTGTTGAAGTCTGTCACTCAAAATATTGTGAATAAAATAAGTGGCCAAATTATAAAATTTCAAATTATGTTTTGTTAAGTATATTTAAAAATTCGGTAAAAATCTTACATTAAAATTCATAAGGGTCACCGTTAAATAAAATGCTGATTCAACTCAACCATAGATGGTACCGAGAACTCAGATATGAAGGAACGTGTCAATTTAAGGATAGATACAAATTCCCAAAATTGTTGTCCATCGTGGGTAAAACTGTGAATGCTACACGTGTGTAAAGTTATCGCTTAAACCAGCCATGACAGGTCGTAAACCCTATAAATAACCAGATTTCTAACTTTTTCGTCGTCCATGTTGGGTTGTCAGAATGCTTTTTTGATATTCGAAATGTTAATTAATCAAAACGCAATTTTATTTGTTTATAATAAAAAAAAATACATTACAATCCATTTAATTGCGTTAAAAGAAAATTAAGTTGCGGTTTATCGTATATTGGGCCTTAAGGCTTCAGGATCCCGAAAATATAGACTGAAAATATATATTCTTATAAATAATAATACAATGAATTCTTAGTTTATTCGTGGAACGTATAATACTTAGAGCTGGCAAATTTCCCGCACACAGTCGAACTGTCCGCATTTTTATTTAAAATAGAGATGAATCAAGAATCATGAATATCATAAATAAATTCACGATCATGCCCTAGTCCAAAGTAAGCAGCCACTAGGAAAATAATTTGAGAATAAATTATGTTTTCCTTGGGACGATTGAATTTTTAGAGCTCATTTGATGATTCCATCGAATTTCATAATTCGAGTGTCTGTTTGATATTCCATTTCTACAGGACTACAAAGGCATCCGTTCCATTAAAAAATATCTTTATGTTAATGTCATAATACCGATATTACAATTTTTAAAAGCAATGTTATTCTTCGCTTTTTAGTTATTCATAAGCACACAAGGTACTATATGAATCGCATTTTGTTATTGTAAAATCATTTTGATATCTCAAAGATGATTTTTTTTTATTCATTTAATATATTTACATTTTTGTTTTTTAACATAATACATTTGAATCATTTATACATATGGAGAACTTTTATATTTCGATTCGCTATGCCTCTCCATAATAGAGACTGTGCTCTTGTGCTTGGAGAGGGACTTACACTCGTGGTTTAATGTTATACAATAAAAGATATAATAGTTTTTTTGTATATTTTTTCAAGATTTAAATGTATACAGCTTTAATTTTTTAAGTATTTTTAAATCATCTATTTTTTTATTTCTTTAGGGAGTTTATTGAAATGTTTGATTGCCAAATATTTGAAGTTTTGCTGAAATTGCTTGGTGTTGCATTTTGGAGTAGAAAAATCGTTTGAGAATCTCGGTGATAATTTTTTTGTTAAATTTATATAGTTGTCACCCTTTAGTATTTGAAAAATTGCGTTTTTTTTATAAATGGATTCTATATTTGGGACTTGAAATTTTTTAAATAATAATATTGTTGGATATATGTTTTTTTTTCAAGGTGACTTTAATTATGGTTTTCTGTACTATTTTCACTGAGTTCAGTATGTTGTTGTATGAGCCTCCCCATGCAATAATGCCATACTGTAGATTAGATTAAAATATTTATCTCCCTTTAATAATTGAAGAATCGCTGCTTTTTTATAAAAGTTTCTTCATTAGGGACTTAAATTTTTTAAGTACTAATTTTGTTGAACTTACTATGGAATATATTTCTGAAATCGAAAAAAAAATAAATATATGTAGGTAGGTACCGTAAAATGTGCCCTCCGCATGAAAAAAATACCGTGAAGGCACATTATTGTAATTTGTATTTATTTGTTTGATGAGTTGGACGGCTTTTGACAAACTCAAACACATTTTAGAGAGTAAAGATATTACGACCCGTCTAAAAAGAAAAAAAAACGTATGAAGCTTGCATACTCGGCTATCCAAACTCAAAACACAGTAAGGGACATTTTTTTTAGAACGTTTTTTATGCATTTTTGGACTAAGAAGATTCTACTTAGTCCAAAAAAGCAAAAAAAACGTACTACAAAAAAAGTGTCCCTTACTGTGTTTTAAGTTTGGACAGCCGTACTGTCAGTGAATACATATCGCTCACTCCTTTCAACAACGTCATATATCAAAAATATGATTTTTCAGGATATCGTTTTTAAAGTTTAAAAATATAATACAATGTACTAAAAATAAATATCAAGCCACTTACTGAACTTTTTACTGTGCAAGAGATCTTTTAGGCAAAACGTGAATGTTTTTTCTCCATTTGAAAAATATTAAGTTTATTTAAAAAATAATAAAACAATACTTTTTCTTCAAAATCCAAAAGCAACAAACTTTCTGCCCTGTAGCGGGTAAATATGAAGTTAAAAATATGCCGCTTTTGCTGGGATGTAGTACATTTTCCGGGCATTCCGAAAACAAAAGAACTGAAAATTGACGATTTTTGATATATGACGTTGTTGAAAGAAGTGAGCGATATGCACTAGAGACCATGGGCTCTGACAAAAAGAAACGCAGAAAAGCTCAAACGCACACAGCCATCCATGGAAAGATCCATGCTTGGTTTAAGCCTGAGAGATAAAATAAGAAATGGAGAAATTAGGAACACATGGGCGAGACATGTTGGTAGACAGGACCCCACAAGACTCTTGAGTCAGAGTTTCTCGATTCGAATCCACTCTACCACAATTTGATACCTATTTCTAATAATGAGCCGCTTGGGCTCACAGAAATATATAGTATGAAATTGAAGTAATTGTGTAAACAATAAAAACACAAATATTTTTCTATTTAAATTAAAATAAATGTGGATCGGAAGAAGATCAAAGACGATCAAAAAAGATGGTCCGACAACATAGCCGTTGTGGGGGGTAGAAATTGGATGCAAGCACGGCTGTCCAAACTTAAAACACAGTTAGGGTCATTGTTTTGTAGTACGTTTTTTTTTGCATTTTTGGACTAAGCAGCATCTATTTAGTCCAAAAATGCAAAAAAAAACCTACTACAAAAAAATGTCCCTTGCTGTGTTTTGCGTTTGAACAGCCGAGCAGCAACATAACTAAAAAATGGAAAAATATGAATAGGACTATATCCAGCAGTGGAGGACAGAAGGTCAAAGAAGTATGTTGAAATATAGATTTATTATTATTATTTCTAGTGTGGGAAGCGTCCTGGTAGTGACTGCGGGGGCCCGAGCAGCGTGGAAGCATGGCCGCGTGGCGCGACTTCTGGTCGGGGCGGCGCTTCTTGTACTGTTCGCGAGTAGCGCCGCCCGCACTTGGCATCGCAACCGCGACTGGAGCTCCAGGGAGACATTACTCAGGTAACAAAATACTAGTTAGACTCTCGCGCGTTACAAGTGAAACTTCTTAACTTACTTTGAAATAAATAAATTAATTGATTCGGCAGTCACTTTGTGGTAAAATCTATCCATTATTTTTTATTTTTTACTTATAAATACCACCATTTCTTAAAATCTACTGTGACACGTGTTTCGATACATTCCGCATCATTTTCAAACGCCGTAAACATACAGTGTTTGAAAATGATGCGGAATGCATCGAAACACGTATCACAGCAGATTTTAAGAAATAGTGGTATTTACTAATTAAAACATTAATTTGAAAAAAATTGTTTAGGTTGGTCCTCGGGTCGACTAAAAACGCATGTGATTAACATTTTGTGTAGTTGTGAGTGAATAATTATACTAAGGTAGTATTGTTTGCATGCTGATAAAGTGACTGTCCTGATGAAGAGACGGGTACGTCTCGAAACCGGTAGAAAAAATTTCAATGAGTGATTATATATCGTGGGTACACTGGCAAAAAACGTTAAAACTCAAATCTCTTTTTGAATAATCCCTGTTATTTAAAGCTTTTAGCCTAAATAAAATACCCGCTTATAAATTTACAGTAGCATTTACTTTTATAATCAGATTAATATGACATTTCAAACTACTTGGTGTATTTAGCCAGTTTTTAGAACATTCAAAACTTTATAATACTTCATCATTAAGTCAAAATCGCATATTTTCCAGTTAACGTTTTTTGCCAGTACACCCATGATATATAAAGTGAAAAAATAATGACAAAGTAAAAATGATAAACGACAAAGTAAACGCTTTACTCATAAATATTAAATATAACAAAATGATCAGCACTATGAACCAATTAGAGGCATTCAAAATATGGATACATCGTAGAATGCATTCCATGGACTGATATGGTCAGTAACGGAAATGTGCTCCAAAGAGCAAGAGCAAGGAAACAGTTGCTGACTGATAACGAGGTCCGGAAGGTGTCCTATCTACGGCATGTGCTAAGAGGAGAGAAGTACAAGCTACCATTGGTATTGCACCTAATCATAAAAGCCAAAATAGAAGGTTGACAAGGTGTGGGCAAAAGACAGATCTCCTGGCTCCGGAATATACGAGATTGGACGGGGATCAAGGCCATCGAAACACTGTTGAGAGCTCCCTAAGACAAGGATAATTACTCTGAAGTGATAGTCAACACCAGGGCGACCTGAGATGACACAAACAGAAAAAGAATAACAAAATAAATACTTAAAAACAAAAAAATATTATGTAACTTTTTTTTTTTTGAGTAAAAGATATGAATGTGTTGATTATGTATGCAATTTTTTGTTAATCCGATATGTAAGCATCCTTCAAACTCATATGTGTTAACACATTGCTTACGGTGGGCACATATTTGTGCATTTCAGAAACCTTATGTTGCGGCGGTGTGCACATTTTTGTGCATTTCGGTTACCTTCAACTTCACACTCAAAAAACATGATTTAAACGTCTTATGTTTTTTCATGTTTGGTTTGCTGAGTAGCGAATAGGTGTCACTATAATACAAAAATATTATTGATTGTTTTCTGTCATCATTCTTTCAATGGGATCTAATATCTCCCGTGTCAAATAACTTTTCTATAACAAACTTCACTGTCACCAATGTGTAAATCTGATATGTAAACGTTCTTCGTGTTACTTAACTTAATAACTTGACGTTCAATAAATTTGGATTTTTACCAATTTTATTCTCAACCATCCATATACCGTAGAACAGGGCTACTTGAACTTTGATGTGTTACTTGAGCCCAGTACAAAAAAAGTATGTAGATCTTGGTATTGATCGTGGTAAGTATGGTGACAATAAGTGTCACCTGTCAGGAAAACAATGAATCATGTCTATACGTTCATTATTGCAGACCAAATACAGATTTAAATTTTTTTGTACTGGGCTTTACAAATTGTACAAGCAAAGTTCAAGTAGCCCCGTTCTATGGTAGGTAATCATATAAAAATCATAAAATACTATTATGATTTATACATATTATATAATTTTTTCATCCGTCATTAAACCTTTTATACTTTATAATGTAGATATTACAAGCTATACAAAACAATATTTTTTATTATAATATAGTTTTCTGTAATTTGTTGTTTCATTTTTCATCTCGATAACAATATTAATAATTATGCTTACGTTGGATTTCATGGTTACAGATCTGGAATGGCAGCACTTCCACATAACGCCAAAATGCATTACAACTTTGCCAACTTTCTGCGAGATTCCAACCAACCAGAAGTCGCTATAACACATTACAATGAAGCCCTGAGGTAAAATATATGCATACCTGTATAATGTGTGTGCACATGCTCCTTTGTTCTAGAATATAGGAAGGGTAGCACTGTCCAATACACTAAGTTTATTCCACAATTCAACTTAGGGTAAGACTTAAATAAGCACTCAAAAAACAAAGTATTTGAGAACTGTATTAGATTTGGAAAATTCTGATAAATATAATTTTTCCAATAAATTTTGATGTTTTCTTTGAATCCAAGTTTTTACATCTTTATGACTTTTTATTACTCTATCTATTTGGATATTCAACATTACTTATTAGGTTCATCTTCTGACCGTTATCTGGACCCGATGGTGCATAGTGACATAATTTTTACATAATCAATTTTTATATGAAGGCAATGTGATCAATCCAGTGCTTCATTCAGGTTCTAGTCCGGGGTAATATTAAATATGTAATTGAGTGATAATTTCTTAAATTCAGTTATTTTCAATGCATAACCCAAGAAGCCTCAATTTTTAGATGTTTGTCTGCAGGTAGGATAGTAACGATAGGGAAGGTAGATGTGAAAAATACATCACAAACACCAATTGAAAATATGTTTTTTTGGAATTAATTTTGCAATTGGTGGGAATCGAACCCGCAACACTCATTCTCCATTAGAACGTCTACCCAACTAGGCAACAGTAGCTGCATGGCTCTAATTATTATGTTTCTACATACAGTGACATCTGTGAATTAAAATGGAAGCTTGGCATAAGTTGTCTTGAAGTGGTTTGAACCCTGGAAATATGTAGGAATCCTGCATATATCTAGACAGACATTACAAAAGTATTGATATCGCAAGTGCTTGTAAGATTTTAAATGCCTTCTGTTTTACTTTCCAGGCTTTGGCCGAGTTACGCGAGTGCACATAACAACCTCGGAACATTGATCGCTGAAACTTCTCAAGCAGAACGTCATTTCTTGGCGGCCATAAAGTATTCACGCGATCATGTCAACGCTCACTACAATCTTGGAAAATTGTACAGGTAATTTATAAAGATACCACAGAGAAAGTAGAAATATCCGGCAGAAGAAATGTTTGAAACTACAATGAAAACACCATATTTAGGAGTTGGAAATACTAACCAATGTAACTGAAAGGGTAACACTTTATTTCATGTGTCTACTGATTTTAGTATAATTGCAAATTGATTTAATTTTCAGAAGTGACAACCGAACTGCAGAATCACTTCACATGCTTGAGAGATGTGTTACCTTGGACCCAAAGTTTGTACTAGCATACCTGGAATTAGTGAACATGAAGTCGGAGACAATGAAAGGCCCACTATTGAAGAAAGTGATCTCTTTGGAACCAAATAAATGGGAACATTATGTGAGATTTGCACAATGGTTGGAAAATAATGGTAAATATCATAAAATTATAACTTTTTACTAATTTATTTCATTTTCACAACACATTCTCATACAATTATAGTTTTCCATTACATCTTCTATTCTTTCATAGACTAAAATTATTTACATTTTATTTTCAAGACCATAAGTTGTATTACTAACACCATAAAAGAAGACATCATAAACACAATCTCAGGTGTCCATTATATATATCCATATATTGCCGTCATAAGAATAAGAAAGGCGTTTACAAACTAAATAGTTGTAAGATAATGACAAAATATATTTTATGTATTTTAATACAATGCAATACATCATTAATTATTATAAAATTAAAAATATGAGATTGATTTGAAATTTACAAAAAGGAGTATTTTTTTTAATAAATCACAATGAGTAGTACTTTAATTGTTAAAAATAATTACTACGTACTGTACAAATAATATATCAATATTTGAATAAAGATGCTAGATTGTTCCGCATAAAAAAATATAGCGATTTCGATCCAATGGTGCTAAAATATTGTCTATGAAGGCAGAAACAGTGTACGGGATAACAATATATCGTATCATAGGTTATACTTGATAAATCAACAATTTATCTGTATTAGTACTGTACGTAAGTTCAGTAGATATGAGGGTGTTATGAATACTATAATACAAATTAAAATAAAATTATATTATACACATCTTTCTTAATTTGACTTTGTTTTTTCTGGTTTGCATGAATCTATTTACAATAAAAGATTTAACTATTTGGGTTTCTGTTTTAACTCTAGACGTTATGTGATGTTGTTTTAAAACAATTCATTGCTTTCAGCTTTTCGTATGGGTGCACTGAAGATGTATCTAATAGCATTAGGTATCAGCGAGAAGAAATCCACTCAAGACAAAGGTGACATAATTTCATTGAGGGGTGCTTGTCTCTTATTAAGATCTATTGGGCAAAGATCTAGAATTCTTCAGCTAATAACAAGGTAAATTGAACCAATTTAATTGTACAGATATGTATTGTTTATTCCATCTAAAAATTGAAAAATCCTAATCTATTTCAAACAAGGCTCTGTAACAAACTGAAAAAATAATGCAAAATTTTATTCGTCGTCTGCGTTCAATTATTTTATCAATATCTTAATGATTATTATATATCTAAAAAATTTTTAAAAATATCAGCTAAATTAGGTTCTGAACTAATCAAATCACGCATTTTAAATTAATAACGTGATGTAATATAAATAATGAATATGGAATATGATATAAATAATGTTATGAATACATGAATACTGTAAAAAGTTTTTAGTTTCAACATTCAACATTATTCGAAAAAATATATTTTTCTGAAAAAAAAAATTTATACAAAACTTTTTTTATGATCACAAAAGTATCACCAGAAATTCCAAATAATATTACAAAATAATAAATTATATCACCCTTCAAATAAAAACGAACAATAAATCTTTAAAATATCAACAGAAAAGTGATAGAGAACTTAAATCTTTTCATTTTGTTTAATAGATTAAAAATTCCGAATTCATTTACTACTTTTGTTAGTTTATTAACAAAAAACAATAAATGCTTTGAAAATATTGCCGCTCATCTTTTTATAAATGAAAATTAGTAAGTTTTATTTAATTTGGTAATTTAGAATACTATTTATTTTATTATTCCATTATTTTGCAATTAATAAGCTTTTACTCCACTTTAAAAAATTGTCTTTACTGTAAGAGCTAATTCTAAATGCCGTATTTTCTTCATAGGTGGCACGTTGGCAAAAGGTGGGGTGGAGCAATTCACTATGCCAGAGATGTTTACCTTCACCAATGGAAACTTCGACAAGAGCTCAGTAGCCGTGCTAACTACTACTCGCCTCAGCCACTATCACAAGGAGACAGTCAGCCAAACATGGTACAATATTATTTCTATGTGTAACTCTTTTTTCCACACTCTTTTGACTTCCTTTCTTCCTTTCCTAGGTCTGGTTATTTTCATATTAAAAAGCAGAAATAAATTAAATATATATGTTTGATTCCAACATTATAAATGTAGGATGCTAAAAATATTTATTAATTTTGATGTGCGCCATCTATGATATTTTTATGTAAACTCACTGAGATGACAAAACTATGAGTATTCAAACCTAGATGGCAGTATGAGTATTAAACAAAATCACATTTTGCAGTCTTCAGTAGCCTTTTTTTATTGTTATTGGTATTTTTTCATACACAGACTAACTAATTTTTTCTGCTTGACTATTGGTAATTATAACCAAAATATTTTCTGCCAATGTACCTTTGCATTTTTTAAATTAGTACTTTTCTTGAATTTCCACATTTTTTTAGCTTTGTCTTGTACTTTTTATCAGTTAAGGCAATTTCACTGATTCTTATTATGAAATTAATTTTAAAAAACACATTATTAGAAAAGAGTTTTGTATCTCCTTATTAAAAGCATTTTTATAAAATACCGACAGTGGTGTTTTTCTTCAATTTCATTAAAAACCATACAAGTTTCCTTTATTGATATATTCAAATATTTCATAAATGTTTCATATAATCATGTTTTTTTTTTAACAGTTTCTTTCTTTTTACAGCGCGGAAGAACCTGCCTGGATCACTCCATTTTCGATCAAGCTGCTGTTCCGAGGAATATCAACGAACATATTGTTAAACCTCATATTCATCATTCTGGTCACAATCACCTGAATACATTTCAAACCCAGAAACATAACAACAATAAAGAACCCCAACATTCAGACACACCTCCTCAATACTCAAACTCGAAAGCGGATGCGAGTCAACAAACCAATTCTAAGCCGACAATCTTGAAGGATGACAATGACAGTTTTGTAAATGCAACTGAAAATAGGCTCGCGCAAAAATGCAATAAATCAACGTATCAGGGAATCACACCTTCTTATCAGAACGAAGAGAAATATATTGTAAATACTGTTAATTTAAACAGTTCAGTAACGATGGATACCCACGAATCTCTCCTAAGGTGTAATAAATCAGATCTCCATCGCATCAACTTGAAACGAGGACGATGCTTTTATGCAATCCGTTTAGGAAACATGTTGAAATTGTGCAGAAAAATAAAATGTCGAAATAATTCAAAACGGTCAAAGCATTTGAAGAACGGCGACTATAACACTAACGGAGACCCGGTCACCCCTTGGTTGATCCAACATTTTGTCGACGCCTTGTAGGGCTTACTTCAAATTTGCACGTGTGTATATTTAGTAAGCACATTCCAAAAGTATTTATAATGTCCTTTGTTGATAGACTAACTCGCATCGTTGTATGCCATTTTATCATAATGTAAATTTTGAAAACACTAAAATTCAAAACAATAATTAAAAAGAGATTATATTTTTCTGCTAATAAGCTAAGCTGATAAAAATAATGTTGAGTGATAGGTTCCTAGTTATAAATAATTATAATATCTTAGAAATAACTATTAACAACACTGTAAATAAATTCATTTATATATTCTGTATATAAAATAATAAAGACTACGGTTCTTAAACCATAAGGTTTGTGAATATAGTTACATATTACATCGCGTATGATTTTTTTCAATTAGTTTACCTTTGAATATGAACCATATATGTATTTTATTACACATTAAAACTTAAGGTTAGTAGAATTATAAATTTTTCATTTGAAGACAGCTAAAAAATGAAGACATTTATTACAGTTTTGGGTTACCTTTTAGTTCTAATTTCCATATTGAAAAATTAATAAAATGTATGATTGTGTTTAAATCATTTTATAAACAAACTATATTCGGATGGATTTGTCATCATGAAGGGATTGTTATCAAGGCTTTTATTGATATCTCAACAAAGATGTTGAGATGGAGATAATGGAAATCTGGACAGCTATAAAACTTAGGACCTGTTACTGGTTTAAGTGGTCACTTTATACAGTGTAGAAGATTTGTGATGAGAAATTAAATTATTTGCCAAAAATGTGAAGAATATTGTTATCTAAAAGGATTTCAACAATCTTCTTTCTTCTTCTAACCCTCAAATTGCACATAATGGTGCTTGGGGCACTTAAAAGAATAGATACAGTGGAAACGTGATCATCATCTCGTGAATCAAACCCGGAACCTCATGCACAATAGTCAAACATGCTTACTACTACACTTAAACTTTGAATGTTCAAATATCAATGTTATATCAATTTTAAATGTTAGTTTATTTATTTATATTATTTACATACAATTTTTCTTTGTTTCCATATATTTATATTTTTTATAAGAAACGCATAGCAATATATAAATACATTTTATAAAGATTTTGAAAAACACCATAATATTTATTAATGATATGTTATATTGTAACATACTATTATATTTATGCTAATGCATTGTGTAGTGGTTAATTATTAATATTGTGATAATAAAGCCAAATAATTATTGTATACTTAGCGATAATAAACCTTAATCACAAAAATATGTTGTACATCATTTAACACAACGAATTATAAATGCTTCTACAACATATTAAACAGGAATTGATTTGCAAACCAGTGCATTCAATACTATGTATATTTCAATCATTCATTACATATGTACTTACTTAGAAATAGACATAAGGTTCAAGTGTTTGAAAAATGCATACATAATATAATATCCGAGAACATCAATTTAGTTGGTTTGCGATAAGTTGTAGTCTTGAATAAATCGTTTAATTTTTAGAAATAAAATTGTATAAATATGCAGACAATATTGAATTTATTTTTTCTGTTTATATTATTCCTATGCTATTTGTGGTTTTCTTTGACTAGTTAAGGTATTTTGTAAATATATTCAAGGGTTAACCGCAAGAACAATAAATGGTATTTTTAATATTTATTAGGGGAAACATTAACTCTTGACCAAACTCATCTGTTTTATTGAAAATTTTGTAATGAATGTTAAACATTTCCTATCATATTTACATAAAACATGGAGCGTTTTATCTGGATTTCCTTTATTCCATACTATACAGTAATAAAATAGCAGAAAACCTGAATAATTCATGATCTTACTGGAGTGTTTATAATCCTCGTTGCAGATATTCCAATAAATCTTTTTATTGACATTTGTATACACATGTAAAAGTAATAAAGGAATCACAATTTTTGACAATTACCTTTTATTTTTCCTATCCATCATTCATTTTTCTTACATGTTTTCATATGCGTGGGATAACATTCCCATTGCAAGTATTGACTGGTACAAAAAACATAACCCATAAAGCCTACAGTAGTCGATATTCTGTTACAGGCCAGAGACAAGCAGAGTTGAAATAAGAAGATCAACTTTATTGTCGTGACCTAGTCACGGATTACAGTGAAAATATTTATAACCTTTTACCTACGTTATTGTAGAAAAGATCAAATTTACCTTTGCTTAAAAATAAAAACAAATATTCATCCACTTCCTTTGCAGTATCTTTAACATTCTGACCAAAAAAATATTACATGATGTTAGATACAAATTACGTAAGTTAGGTGGTTTAGAAACAATGATATTTCTGCTTCACGGGAAAGAAATTAGAGGGAGAACAGTAAATACAATAAGACAGAATTATTCAACCATTATTATTTCTAGTTTGCCTAATTCTCTTTTCAGAATTGGGCACATAGGGTTGCATACCTAATCTAACAGTTATAACTATATATGATTGGAATTTTTATTCTGTAGTGTAGCGTAATCGCATTTGCCAGTAGCTGGGTTTGATTACCAGGGGATCAAAATGAAGAAAAGAAAGTGATTCTTTTACTGTGTGATATAAATCCGGCCCTAGTATCCAGTCCATCTCCTCTCTCTCTCTCCTATATTCTTCTTCTCACCCTTATCCCGCACCTGATGGTACATAGGTCACTGCATCGTATTGCCGCATATTTATCTCGATCGTTACTTACATAAAGGCAAGGTGATCACAGCGCTTCAGGGATCAGTCCAGGGTAATATTAAATAAATATTGGAGTGGAAATTCACTAATATTTTTTTCACTTTCCCTGGGAATCGAACCCGGGATCTCCAGTACGGTAGCTTAACACACACAGAGCCGGACATATACTTACTTACAAATATACCTTTATTTATAAATTTTCGATCAGGTATGCCAAATACTTGAATGTGGTCAGGTTAGGAGTCGTAACAATCGGCGGGTATGTATGAGGAGATGCATGAACGTGGAAGAGGCGAAGAATGTTTGCAAAGACAGAGTGGTGTGGCGTTCTATTCTCTCTGCCTACCCCTGCGGGGAAGCGGCGTGATGGTTAGTTAGTTAGTTATAAATTCTCATTCATAATTTTTCAATGCAGAGACCAGCTAAGCCGCTATCTTATGTGTATTGTCGGTGGGGTTATGTTTACATTTTTTTTTAAATTTTAATATACATATTTTAATATATCGCTCACTCCTTTCAACAACGTCATATATCAAAAAACTTGATTTTTAAAGAGATCGTTTTTAAAGTTTAAAAATGTAATAAAATGTATACAAAATAAATATCAAGCCACTTATTGAACTTTTTACTGTGCAACAGATCTTTTTAGGTAAAACCTGATTTTTTTCTCCATTTGAAAAATATTTAGTTTATTTAAAAAATAATAATTAAACAATACCTTTCCTTTTCTGCCCTGTAGCGGGTATATATTAAGTTAAAAATATGCGGCTTTTGCTGGGATATATGTAGTACATTTTCTGGACATTCCGAAAATATGCACAACTGAAAACTGATGATTTTTGATATATGACGTTGTTGAAAGGAGTGAGCGAAATATAATATACACACAAAAAAATTACATTTTTTTACAATATAAACTCTTGTTCAACATGACATTGCACTACAAAAGTGAAGTTGATTTATGCTGAGTAACTGACATTGAGGGATTGTAAATGACATGCATTTCATCCTGTAAGCAGCGATGCACACTCGTAGTTCATGCTATGATGCGTATAGAGCGCCCAGTTGTATGTACATGTGTAGCGTGTAGTACGTATATGCAGGTACAATGCATATGGTATCGCTAAGCGCAGAGATTGCATACCGCCAATGCGCCAACGCTGCCCTGACGACAGACGATAAGGACCAACAGTAGCACCTTACTATATTCACCTTTTATACTCTTGACATTGTCGCCGTAATCACTGATAATATTTACTCAGTGCATTTAACCAACGATTCAACTGATGCTGACGAAAACAAACATTGTAAATTTATTTCAAGACAGTAGCATTTTCAGAAGTAACCAACTTTACACACAAAATCTTGAACCATCTTCTATTGGATCGGAAGGCCTGTTGACAATAGTCAATAGGCCGGCTACTCATGAGGAGTTTTACGTGGTTTTCTCCCAGAAATAAAATAGTGAATCGTGTGTATTTAAGACCACAACAATAATGGTGCGTAGAGCACTGCATCAGACAGTGTATCTTTATCTAATCGTAAAGTCAAGAGTAACCATACCTAATTAAATATAAAGGAAAGCTTTTATTTAGCAGGGCCATTTATTTTAATGTATGGTCCTATTTTACATGCCGGGAAACGCCTGAAGACATGATTTTAATTTTTTTTGCAGCTTATAATTTAAATACACTCAAAATGTTAGAAAATATAAATTTATAACTTTTTTCATTTTTATTCAACCTAAAAATATGCTTGCACTTCGTACTTTGTAGTAAGCAACTGTTTATGTATTGACTAAAGTATATAATGGCATTTTTTATCAAGGGGTATCTTTTTAGATGTTCCTTACTGTCATTTAAGCTGAACATACGGATGATTTTTTTTACTACGGGCGCACATCGATATGTAGAATGTATGATAGAAATCCCTGGTTGGGATATGTTTTGCTTGCATAATTTCTAGAAAAGGCAGAGAATTCGTATCATACACAACTATAATTCGTATCATAAGTAAATAAATCGTATACAAAAATGACATTTCCTGGCTTTTATTTCGGATTATTTCATTAAATAACATTTCTTTTTTTAAATGCCTACCGCAATTATTTGTAAATTTACATACATAATGTAGACAGAAGTATAATACGTACGTTATCATTAATCAGATAACTAAGGAAGCATTAAATATTTAACTTTGGAAGTATAAATACCCATCCTAATATTTTATTACCACAATCGAGCTTCGCATTTGTTTTAGTAATTGCTTAATTTAATTGAAATAATGTAGTGCTTTTGTTGAATTCTTCGTATGGTTTGTTTGAATTCGGTAGGTTTATTGATAAAAATAAAATATGTATTTCAAACATTATGTTATTCACTATTTACGGCTTTATCTCGAGTGTTGACTCGAAGTGTATTGACAATTTAAGAAAATTTAATTACGTGTTTTTCAGATTTTAAAATTATTATTTTATGGTTATTTTTAAAATCATTTTGGATATTTTTATTATTTCATTCTATTTTTATATTAGTTTATAATTACGTTCACATTTTTTTATTTGGCGTCAATACGATGGCGATAACTGTACTTAATAAAAATGTAATTGAAATGGATTTCAGCATAATAATTTAAAACTATATACTTACCTGTATTTTCATATATTGCGTATATGCAGATAATTGCATAATTTTGCGTCCATATAAAATTATCCATTATTATTATTATATCACAATATATTATTTTTGTTAACTTTATTATTATTTTGTTTTAATCTTTTGTATTTTTTTGTAATGGCAATTTCACGTCATGTAATTATTTTAGTATTATGTACTTTAGAGTATATGAAAAATATGTCCATTATATTTAAATTTGAAATTATGTGAACTGTATTCATCTATTATTTGAATTACTTTTATAATATTACTTTTATAGATATTTATATATTTCTAAATCTATATCCACATCCCACTATTTTTTTTTTAAATATTTCACTTATCTTGTTTTTAATTAACTCTTTTTCAGCTTGATTGATTTATTGCATTATTCTCAAAATGCACAATGATGGTATTGGTATCTTTTTTAATATTTCATGAATCTTGTTTTTAATTGATTAAACTCTTTTAGTTAGATTGATTTATTGCATTTTTCTCAAAATGCAGTATAATGGTATTATAAAATATAATAAATACTTTATGTTTCAATTTGTACTTCCTATTGTGTGTGTAAAATATTTACCGTTTTATAAAATTATTTAAAAATTATTGATAAACTAAATAATTAAGTTATCAATAATTGAAAAACTAAAATTCTTGATGGCTAAATAATTTAACAATGTTTTGAAATAATGCTTTGTTTTAAATTTCGTTTACTGTATACAGATGATCATTATTGTGGTAAAATAAGAATTAAATTATGGAACTGCAGCTCACCACAACCTATTTTTATTTTCAATTCCACTTATTTAATAGTAACGTGATTCGGCAATATTTTAATCAAATTTCAAAATATATGTTTTTTACCCATCAAACATTGTAAAAAAAAAATACAAATTACTTCCACTTATTGCGTCATTCGATATGCATATCGGTACAGACAGTTTTGGAATGTTTAAAAATTTCCAAATAATTAATATATTTTATGTTATATAATTTGAATAAGCTGAAATCAATATTTCACCTTTGTTGCCTTAATGGTAAGTTACTCGTGCGCTAAGCTTATATTGAAGACAGACTTATTATCTACAAATATACCTGCATACTTTAGTGAACGGAGCATAATATTAGTAAAATATTCATGTCAAATCTCCAAGAATAGAATTCATCTGGAAAGGTTTCCGTATTCCGTTTGAACGGAATATGAATGAGGTATTTTAAATTATCGCGTATTTTGCTACATAGCATAGCAACCGTAGGAACGTCTATAGTCTATACTCTATACTATGTGCTATGGTAGTATTTTTGTATTGTTAAAACATACCTACATACGTGTAGGTAGTTAACGACTTGCGAATTAGTCGTCTTCAGTAGTTTGCCATTAGTATATTTGTTCTCGTTAGTATTTAACGGTCTCTTGGAAATATCGTTCGTGTGGATTTAAAAACACACACTCAATTTTATTTGTTCAATATTGAGATGTGTGTTACGATATGTGTGTCAATCCTTTATCGGTGACGGATGAGGTGATCTTAAATGATTATTTAATCCTTTTATTTCCAGCAGTTCGCTGATAAGCCGGGAAACATTCGCGAAGTAAATAAACACCTTTGTCTCGAGGTAAAATTTATGAAATCTATAGTTTTTTCAAGTACGAGTGGAGGAGAAGTGGTAATTTGGAGCGATTTACGATATAAATACTTACAAAAGCGAATTATATATTCAGTTTCAACTTAACTCTTGCATGAGCCGTGATCGATCAGTCGTGAAATGAATGTAACAGTGAAAGTTTTGTGTCAACTGACGATTTTCCTCGTCGCGTTTCTGGGCCATGGCGTTGCCAAATACTCGGCGGAATCGGAGTTCAACGATCGTGGAAATTCTGACTTAGGGCTTTTCGAAACCGAAAGTCAATACTCGGAATTCTCGGATGACGCAACCTACGGGGATGGTGGACCAGTATATTACGGCAGGGAGAGAAGGGACATAGAGGGTCGCGCGAGGCGAGAAAGCGAATTCGAAGAAAAAAAGAAGAACAAATACGAGAAAGAACAAGACTGGAACGCAGAAGAGATCCAGATAGAAGAAGGAGAAGACGGTCCATACGATGAAACCATTTCCGAGGAACTCGACGTAGAATCTACGAAAAAGAGCAAATCACGAAAAGCTCGAAACGTGGACTATCGCAAAGAAGTCAGGTACAAAAATCATCGCTACGACGATGACCTAGCTTTCGAAGAGAGCCATCCGGCTCCTAGCTACTCCAGGGGGATGAGAACCACCACCCAGTACGAAGTCCACGAGGTCTCTGAGGACGAAGACCCCCTCGTCTCGGAGACGAGGTCCCCGCCGGCCGTCCTGTTCCACGAGGGGGCGCAGTACGTGCGGGTGGCGGACCAGCGCCAGCACGCGGGCGCTCCGCCCCTCGCGCGCTATGTGGACCAGTCCCCGGCCGCCAGCGGCAAGGGGCCTCACGGGCACCACCACGCGGCGGGAGGGGGACACCACCATCACACAGCGCATAAGGACGGTCACGGCCACAAGGTAACAAAACAAATTTCATACATACGGTACATAAATAGTTCTATCCTAATGTCTTTGCACTGTTCCGTGTCTGTTTGTTTTGTTTAACATTTTCAATAAATTTCGCAACTTATTTTTTTAAATTCTTTTGCAAGAGAAGGTCTGTCAGGAAGCCTAGATGCTTCTGTATCAGATCTAGTAATGTGGTGAGACAGTTTTTAATATTCCATGTCTGTCTGCTGTGCAAGTCGGGGTTGTGGAGGCGTCTGTGTACCGGCCAACGTCAGGTCGGAATTGGATCAAGCTGACTAACTGAATTAGCTAATCCCTTTCACTACCTATACCGGGGCACTTCTAGAAAATTTTGTGGTTTTACAAAAATTTTGTGAAAACAAAGTGACAAGGATATCGAAAGCTCTTTAATGTTAATTTACAGTAAAATCGGGATACAGTTTTGTTTCACATTTTCTATAAATTTCGCAATTGAGTTCTTAAAACAAAACAAACAAAAAATTGTTTTACGAGAGAAGGTCTGTCGGAAGCCTAGATGCATTCTGTATCAGATCTGGGAATGCGGCGGGACAGCTTTCAAAGTTTTATCCTACATAATATAAATTAATACACAATGCGGCTCGACAAACACTTGCATCGGAAATAAATAGTGCGAAGGCAATGGCTTTATAAATATTTCCGGTAGCTCAAGAAAGCTTCCTGCTAAGCCCCTCCATATTTTACCATGTTACAATACCTCAAAATATTTCACGCGCGGTTCAATCGTTTCATTGAGCAATTGTTGCATTCAAAGTTAATTACCCGATTTGCGATATCCCAATGAAACCTATTACACTGATTCATTATTTCCTAATAGACTCGACCAGATCAATCAGAACCTAAAATCTGGTACTGTCAAAAATCTACGTAATCAGAGAGCATGTATGACTAGATGAATGTAAAGGATATGAAGGAAGCTAGGAGTCTGTCAGGATATAATATTGTGGCGTTCATTTCTCTCTGCCTACCTCTGAATGGAAACGGCATGATGGTAGTAGCAGTAGTAGTAATATAAGGCTGAAGCTCACTTAAATGATTTGCATAACAGGAACACATGAGTATTGTGCATCGTTGCAATAATTTAACTTAATTTTCTACCATCGTTCCTCATCCTGTACCAATTGATGTTGATCCATTTTCCAATACGCATTATTGGCATTAATCTTTTACTTCCGCGATTAATTTTCCAGCGAGTAATAGTAGCAATTGTTACCTTAAAATTTTATAACGAATGGCTTATGAAATTCCACAGCAAATAAACGATTCATATATTTATTTATTTTAAATAGATTTGTAATTAATAGTAGATTCTCAAATAAAAATACCGAAATATTGTTTTGACTCTCGTTAATTTTTTATTACTATTATTTTTATAAACATTTAAAAACAACGAAAAACTCAGTTTGAAAAAAAATTCTAGTAATTTTAAATACACTAAAAAATATTTGTGTAGTTTATAAAGCTGTATATAAAAACTTTTAGTTGAATTATAGTATTTGTCCACCTACGTAGTGCGTTTGGCTACCATTTTGGGGCCGAGTTCGATTCCCAGGGGTCAAAATAAATAAGGGGGTTTTTTAATCCGAAACTTTAATTACTACCCCGGACTGGTAACTGAAGTACAAGGCTAATCACCTTTCCTTCATGTGTTAACGATCAACACTGTTTATGTACGATGCAGTGCCCTATGCACCATTGGGTGCGGATAAGAGTAAGAAAAAGTATGTATAACGGTACTCTACGTTTATATTTACAGATTATATACGGTATACTAGTACATACATACATAGCAATGCAATTTTATAATAATAATAATAATAAATCCTTATCCGCACCCCAATGGTGCATAGGGCACTGCATTATATAAACACAGTGTTATCTTGATCGTCGACACGAATGAAAGGTTATCAGCCCTCCGCTTCAGGTACCAGTCCAGGGTAGTAATGAATAAATATTAGAGTGAAAAATTCACTTATTTATTTGACCCCCCCTGAGAATCGAACCCGGGACCTCCAGAACGGTAGCCGAGCGTGCTGACCATTACACTACGGAGGCGGACATATATAAAATTATATACAAACAAAAAACAAAATAAATAAATCATAAAAACAATTACTATAGAGGAAGACATGATCGAGTATTGAAAATACTTGGGCGTGGTCAGGTCAGGAGTCGGAATAATCGGCGGGTATGTATGAGGAAATGCATGAATCTGGAAGAGATTGGTCTGGCGATCACTGCCTACACTTACGGGGAAGTGGAGTGATGGTTATTTAGTTAGTTATATCCATACATATTTGTATATCAAATCAGCTTCTTTTAATTCGTGATTTTTCCTCTTTTATGCAGGCTGACAAGGGGTATAAATCGGTGCACCATAAAGAGCGTGGTAACAAAGGCTCCGACGGCCACGAAAAGCACTCGAAGCACTACGACGAGCATGGTGGTAAGAAGCACAACGATCACGATTCGGCCAACCACCATGGAGAGCACCATGAAGCAGCCCATGGGAAGAAGGGCGGCAAGTTCGAAGAGGAAAAGGGCCACAAGAAGGGACACAATACTAAAGGTAAAAATTAAGTATTTTGGGAGTTTACTGATTTTTAAAGGAACGTACGAACCTCCCTGTCCTATATTTATAATTTTTTGATATCATATTTCCAGCTCACTTTCAAATCGATACATGATTTTTTTATCTAAGAAATTTTATATCGAATGAGTGAATGGTGCACTGCAACCAAATAAAAACCGATCAGCGAAAGCTAAACTAGCTGTACACAACCGAGTCCTGGTAACAACCCTAATATATGAAAGTGAAGCATGAAGTTGGGAAAAGTTAATGAAATTAGACTGAACACAGTCGAAATGCGATCTCTCAGACGAATGTGCGGTTAAACGGTGTATGCTTGACTTTCGAATGGTGATATGAGCAAAGAATGAAATGCTGAGATTAAGCTTTATCGATAAAATTAAGAAAGGTGTGTCGAGTTGGTTTGGACATATGAATCGAATAAGTAAAGAACAAAAAATGATTTTTTTAGGGGAAAGTATGTAATTGGAATTTTTTTCTAAAACTTTTTTTATTTCATTACAAGATATGAGGAACCGAATAACGGATCCGTCATATTTTTGTATTTTTCTGAACTTACCCAATTTCTGGTCATGAATATTGCGGGCTGACATACAAAATGGAATGCTTTCATATCGTTTCAAAGATACATATATCAATGCATGATCAAGAGGTGCAATAAAAAGTCAATAAATTTTGCGTATGGTAATGATAAATACAAAAATTACATTTTAATTTTTTTTCATATGTAAGGAATGTCAAATCCAATATCCCAAACGCAATATTGGATTGGAGGGCAATTACCTAATTATTTGTTTTTAAAAACCGATTGTAGTTATGTGTGTGTTAGGACTTTGGCCATTCTAGAAATGTGGTTTTAAAGATTTTTTTCTGATCGATATTTCCAGGCTATCACAACAAATACCACAAGGACGAATACCACAAGGAGCACAAGTTCTACGACGACTACCACAAGAGCGGATCCCACGCCCGCTACGGGGACTTCCACGCCAAGCACGGCGCCAAGGAGGGCGGCAGCCACAAAGGGGCCCACCACGACAGCGGCAAGCACCAGCAGCACTCGGGCAAGAAGGGCCACCACGAGAAGGGCCATTCGGACCAAGACCACAAGGCGCACAAGAGCGAACAGGGGTACGACAAGCATCACGCGCACCACTCCGACTACGCGAAGAAGGGTGGACACCACGGCGGCAAGACGTATGGATACAAATCCGGACACTGAGATCATATCTTCAGCAAACAGAAAACATTGAATTTTTTGGGTAATATATCCAAAATTAAACAAGGTTATCGGATTTAATTCCACTTTTATTAACATATATATCGTTGTCGTACAGGAGAAAGTAACTAACAAAACGTAAAATGTTCAAAAGGGCCAGTTAAGTCACTTTCGCTTGGCAAGAAAATAAACATTAATGCAGTTAGTTATTTTTAATAAGTCAATATATTATACTTCCTACTTTAAAATCCTTTGGGATTTTTTTCAGGGCAATATTAAGATATCAAATAATCAATGATCACGTTTTAGTAAAAAAAATGCACTTGGTCACTTTCTCCTGTATTACTACGATATATATGATAATATGTGACGCGTTTCGTCTTATTAAGACATTATCAAACATTCTAGCTCAAACCCAGAAAATGTAGGTGGCACGGCCCCTATTAATAGCCACAATAATTAGTTTAATTACACAGAATAAGTTTTACCATCCAAATCCGATTTTCGTGTCATTTTTAACCATTCCTTTCAGTATAATAAATCAACAAGACGAAACGTCCCATAATAAATGTTAATAAAAGTAGAATTGAATCACCTTGCTCAATTTTGGATATATTACCCAAAAAAAATAACATGGAATTCTACCAACTGTCTGCAGTTACAATAAATAAAATAAAAACTTTATAACAATTTGAAGACAATCTGACAATCTGAAGTTTTCTCTTGATTGGATTACTAGATGTAATTTTTATTATTTATGACCTATCTGATTTCTCATAGGTAGCATTTGCGGATGTCCTCACCAAAACGTTACATTCGATTATAAATGATTTTAAGTAATCCGGAATTCTAGCTTATAAAATTGTTACGTTTTGGTGCGATTTAATGATTTCATATTGGTTTCACACAGGATTGGTCACGTTTTGTCGCAACTTTAATTAAGATTTCGATAGAATACAGTAAACAGAACAAATTGCATTTAATTTTTTTTTTTTTTTGGAAATGAATCTTTTTGGTGAGGACCTCCACATTTATTATACAGGGTGGCGCGCAAAATAAATCATCCTATGGCAAGATGCTATTTTTTTTGTTAATTACCTTGTACGTCAATCATATTTGACATTTGTGAACTAGACAGCTGAAGTATACAAATAAATTTAAGATGGCATAAAATTAAACATCCAATTTTGTTTTTGAATAACTAACAAAAAAATATTTTGAGTGTCGGAAATCTTCATTTGGACCAATACTATACACGACATGATATCGGTAAAGTGGTTGCCGCTATTGTTGATACACATTTGCACCCGTTTTATCAATTTGTTTGCAGATTGCAGCTTTCTAGTTCAAAAATGACAAGTATGATTGACGTAAAGACGCCATTTGCAAAAATTATAACATCTTCCGATAGTTTGATTAATTTTGTGCCACCGTCTATATGCGAATAATAATAAATTATATAAACTTAATCACGAATGTAAACAAAATTTTCGTCTAGTATAGCGTTTCCCATTTTTAAGACCATTCCGACATATTTTTTTTGCCTTTAACCCAGCGAATGTAGCTTCTTTAACTTTGAGAATTATTAGTTTAATTAGACAGATTAAGTTTTACCATCCAAATCAGATTTTTGTGTGATTTTTTTACCATTCCTTTTTTAACCATTACAGTTTAAAAAATCACCTCTGTTATCAGTATTCTCTTCTAAATATAATAATAAATATATAATATTATAGCTTGTTACATAGACGTTTTCATTAAATATGTATTAGATGTATTCAATACCAAATTATCTATTAATGATTTTGTTTGGAAGCCTTCAAATATTATAAATCATAATATATTCGTTATGTATCTAGGTAATATGATTATTTAAATATTTTAAACCCACAAAACATACGTGTCATAGCTTGATTTAGACTTATATTTTCGTTTTAAAATGACTAGATATAGGTTTTTCCTATAGTTTAATTATTTATTTACAACTCTACAATGTATAAAGTTTATTCCCACACATCACGGTTTTAATAACATTTTAGATATACATTTTCTTGGCCAAATTTTTCAATGTTTAAAGAAATACTTTGATTTTTATATTTATAATTAAGTTTAATAAAATTGTTTAATTGTTGAAAAAATGTACTCTGTTTATGTTTGTACAAATAAAATATTGAAAATGTTTTTACTGTGTTATTTATTCAATTTATAACGATGTTCATAAAATTTCACTGCAACGATAATGAAATGGAGGTAAAAATTAATTATTTAGCTTTGTATTTAGTTAATTATTCAATACAGCCTGTTCACAGTTATTTTACCTCTAGTTTTTTTTTTTTATTATTTATACTGCCAAATAAATCATTAAAAAAAACACAGTTATTTTACCTCTAGTTTTATTAATTTATTTTTTTAATTATTTATACTTCCAAATAGTTAATTTAATTTTTTTTTTTTAAAATAGAGGTAAAATAACTGTGAACAGACTGTATATAATGTGGAGATAGCTTTAACTTTATTTCTATCGACTTTTGGATTTTGCAACTGGTTGGGAAGCTTATATGTATGCCTATATCTCATACAATTTCGTTTGTTTGCTTTCTTTCGTTTCTTTATTTTAATAAAAAAAACACAAATGGCCCATATTATTCTAGCCTGATACTACTTTGCTTGGTAGGATGTCTCTCTTTGGTTTGAGATGGAATTGGGGATAATTGTTAATCCCAGCAAATTAGTTTTGCAACCATAGTTTATATGACCAAAAAGGATGTAATGTTGTTTTTTCCACCTTTAAGAAATACAGCCAAATTTTCACCGATACACTACGATTACGTCGTGTAGATAAATTATTTATACGTATTTAAAATCGAGCGTTAGGCTGAAATTACAATGATATAGATAACTTGAGCTTTACTTTATGACTTTTATTTTATACAATTTATGCACTTTTAATTCGGTTGTCAGTCAGTAATATCCGACTGTTAATGATACCGAAGAGAAAATGAATGAAAATGAGTCTTTAACGAATATAAGTAAAGTTGAAGTTATCTAACTTTCGTATTATGCCTTGATCAAATCTTTGAAATTGTTTAGTGTACACAATAACAAAAAAAAATATAAATATTTATTTATTTGAACAAGTGAAACACAATGTGCAAGAAACGGAAAATTAAGATACATATTATGAAATGACAGTGGCAACACAGTATTCAAGGAAAAAATCATTTTTACCAAATTGAAAAATAATCAGGTGCATATACCATATTTACTCTAATTTATTATTAGAAAGGTACTAAATATAAACAGTTTGGTAGTTTATATATTTTTAGAGGAATTGAATAATTAGAAGAAAAATAAAAATTTACTTCTTCAAATTTCATAAATTAGTCGGGTTCTTTGATACAATTGAACCGTACTATTTTTAAACAGTATTTAACAGAGTATAGTCATAATTTTGTTTGAAAAGTTTTATTTCCTTTATCCTAACATTACCTTAAATAATTCGGCAATAAATAAAAAGTACGTTCGCATTTTCTCATAAAATTACCAAGACATTTAAAAATACGGTTTTGAAGTTAATTTTATTTTTTATATTATTTATTATATACCATGTAATCAAACAATATCCTTGAATAACACTTAAGCGTAAAAGAACGTGACAGTCGAACCCGACACGTTTTTCATTCGATATTTATATTATTTTCTCCGAAGTCCTTGAATTTACAAATTATTGAGAAATTTCTTAATAATATTAAACGATAAAAAGAGGGTTGAATTGTTATTTGATTATATTTTGAAGCCTTGGCTGGTATGCCTATATCTCATACAGATTCGTTTGTTTGCCATATTCATCTTTAAAAAAAAAGGTAAATGGTTTTTAAACAAGTGGATCGTACTTCAGATGACAACTTGGCCTGGCCAGTTATTCCAGCCTGATACTACATACTTTCCTGGTAGGATGTTTCTCTTAGGTTTGAGATGTAATTAAGGATAATTTAACTCAATACCCTTTTATTACTTGGATTACAATTTACATGCAATTTTTATACAAAAAAACTTTACGCACAATCATTTTCATAAAAAAATCTTGTTGCGAACAGTAACAAGATTTTTAGACATCTTATTTTAGACAATTTAGACAGAAAATTGCTCTATACTAATTTATCAAATTGCCAATAGAGCTAATTACGTGGAATATCTCCTCTAGGACATTTTAGAGATTATCAAGAAATCCAAAACTGAACTCGTATTTTTGTAAAAAAAGCTACTTTCAGGTATCTTACGAAAATGAGGCTGTATAAAATATGTAAAATTATTATTATTATTTTCAATTATAATAAAATAAAAATTATGTAAAGAACATGTAAGTATTATATTTCCACACAGACTATACTAAAAAATTCTAACAAACATTATCAAAATATATTTTAATATACATTCATTTATTACTTTTTTTTCAAATAAATATTTTTTTCCAATGCAAGATACGGCTTTATTTTATTTCATAATAAATTAGAAAGTGCAATAAATTCCTAGGCGTTCCGAGTAAGCAATTTTCCATTTTCAAGGTTTCCTTTGTGACTCCATAATTATTATTTGGCATAGTTGGGTCACCACGCCTCGTTACAGCTATTTCGGTATAATTTGAAACGAAAGGACGCAATAAAATTTAGACTGCGAAGAAAAGTATGTAATATAATGAACATTAATGTCTAATTTTTTATTCGACCCCGGACTAGGGGAAATAGATGCCATAGCAACATAAGGAAATATTCATAGAGTCCATAAGGTTATTGGATTGCAAATTGGTGTTAGTAATCTAAGAATTACCATTGATTTGGAGTTAATCTAAACATATTTTGGCTTTCTCAAATAGACAGAAGATGCAAGCCTGAGAATTCCAGAGATTACGACTCTAAGAATATCCCTATTAAATGTGTCTTACTTAATATGAAACATCTACCTAAATGTTATATGAAAGAAGCAGTCTGAGCATCCCTGGGCTTACGACCTGGCATTTGGCTGTCTTAAAGTGTAAACTTTGTGCACTTGAAACGTTCATCATTGTGCGCATTATTGAACATCCACATAGCATTATTTTTATTTTATTTATCATCAGTTGAGAGTTTGTGAAGTTTATACACTTCTCTAGTAGAAAATGAGTGAGTTTTTATTTTAAAGAGAACCTGAAATATTGATATATTGATTATCAACATTTTTTCAGATGATATATCAATATATTGTGCATAGCTTCGCCTCAGTTAAGACGCCAATGTATTATATATATATATATATATATATATATATATATATATATATATATATATATATATATATATATATATATATATATATATATATATATATATATATATATATATATATATATATATATTATAATGGAGATACGGCATCTATCGGTACTCTACCATACTAACAAAATATTTAAAAAATGAAATATTTTTATATAGTGCAATATTTTTTAGGAACATTTAATTTTTGCAACATAAAGCATTGCCAGTGAGTGCCTTTCCTTACTTATCTAATTAGCTCATAAAACATTAATCAGATTACAAAATATCTCAATTCAATCGGCGGCAATCGATGCAATGGGAAAGATAGTCATTTCTAGAAAAATCTGTGTTTTTCATATTTAGCTGCGGCCCGGTGGTCGCGGAGGCAGAACGGACTGTTTACCACACTTTCATTTGTGTACATTGATTTGCTGCGAATAATTTCAATCGTTACATTTCACATGGAAATAAAACTGGCTCTTATCTCCTATTCACAGACAATGTTGATCAAGTATAAACCCAAACAAACAGCATTAAAAAAAACATAGCTGATTCATCGTTGAAAATTCTTATTTAGTGGAATATCAATATTGATTTAGAATATTTTTGTATGTGTAATATTTTTTTGGCTTTGGATATGAGTTATTAATGCCAATAAAACCGTATCAACATAACTTTTTTTTAAATTACGGAGCTAAAATTTTAACAGTATTTAAAATAGAGATAGATGTGTGCATAAATATGTACTACAAAATGTTTTACCTAACGTCCTAGTGACTTTGACATCTAGCTATGGCTTATGAAACACCGCTTATAATGTTCCTACATAGGCCCGACTTTATAAGTATTATAATACTATACATATAATGCTATAGCATATTCCTACATGGAGTGTACTCTTTACGTTTAAAGTTTCTACAATTTACTGTAATTCACGAGTAAAAATTCGAGGCAAAAACACTCACTATCTCGTTAAAAGCACGGTTAAAATAATTCAATGATTCTTCTATCATTCTATCACGTAACGAGAATGCCTGACGTTGGATGGACATGACCAGGGGCGCGCATTCCATACAGGCAGAAAAGCAGTGCCTATCCTAACTTATCCGCGTGACATATAAAAGCGCAACCAGTACCTACCCTAACTTACTAAGTAGTACCTAGCTTACTTTACTACCTACCTTTTTTCAAAACCCACTATCCACCCGCAGTGGTTATAAGTCCTGGGGGACTCTTCGTCAACTGCGCATAGAGAAATAATTTTAATTTTTTTTTTTTTTTTTGTTTATTTTTGGCAAAGCACCCAATTTTGGGTGATACCTGCCATACTAGTGATTTTATATACTTAAATAATTTTTTTTTTTTTATTGATTTTTTTTGGGGTCACACGCTTTTGCTATACTTTTTTAAATGTTTAATAATCGCACCGTTAACATTTTTCGAGTTCATTGACAATAGGTGTTGGACATTCAGCGGGAAGGACAAACCCTCAGACCGAATGTCCTGAATGAACTCGAGGTTAGGGAGTAAGGGGCAGTTGAAAAATACGTGGTCAGCAGTCTCATCCTCCTGTCCACACGCGCACAACGAACAAGTTAGAATATTAATCCTTTTGAGGTGGGATGCAAGTACTGTGTGTCCGATCCTCAGCCTATACAGAAGGGACACATTCAGCTTGGGAATCCTAACTTTGCGGAACCAAGGGGATTTGGGTATCACGGGTTGGATTGACTTGTAATAGGATCCAGTGGATGTTATGGAGAACATTTCATTCCATTCCTCGCTTGCACCAGCTTTGAGCCCACTAAGGTAGTCAGGAATGGGAAGGGTGAATAGACTGGGAACCACGCCACAGTCCCGGGCTTCCTTGGCCATGGAGTCCACCCTCTCATTACCTGTAATTCCTATATGAGATGGAATCCAAACTATCGAGACAATTTTATTTTCAACATTAACCATATATAACATTCTTTTTATATCACAAAGAATATGATTATTCTTAAGGACAGAGTGATTATTATTTGAAGATAAAAGGTTCACAACGCTGAGAGAATCAGTAAAAATTACTGTCGGTGACAAGGATTGTTTAATAATTATTCTCAGAGCCTCTCTAAGGGCCACACATTCCGCTGTAAATATGGATGCTTCACGAGGTAATTGGAATTGCTCTTCTATATTAAGGGAAGGAATATATAATGCAGCACCACACGCTCCTACGGCACTTTTTGAGCCATCAGTATATACTGCAACGTGGTTAGGCCAAAGTTCTTCCAACTTTTGTATGAATAATCGTTTAACATAAGAGGCATTAAGAACCAACGAGGTCTTATCTATTCCAATAGAAAGAAATACATCAGGTTTATAAATAGCAGCTTCATATGAAATGTTATATAACGGAAGAGTGGCTTCAAGAGGACATGACATGGTGTTTACAATGTGATGCCAGGATCTACAGAGAATAGGAGGACTGTCAGTATTTTTGTTTGAGGTTGATTGAAAAAAAGCATGAAGAAGTTGAAGCCTCGGAAAAATTGGATGATTACTATCGTTAGTCCTATTGAGGATGAATTTGTTGGATAATAGTTTTTTCCTCAAAGAGTACGGCATATCAACACACTCCGCTTGTAAGGCAATCACAGGAGATGATTTCATTGCTCCCAAAATTAATCTGAGGCATTTATATTGTATCCTATCTAATTTAGATTGCAGATACTTTGGAAGAGGGTCCATTATAAAGCACGCATAATCAATATGACTTCGGACAAGAGCGCAGTAAAGCATGTTCATTGTAGTCGGGTGGGCACCCCACCACACTCTTGAAACTGCCCGTAGGATGTTAATATTCTTTTCACACTTAGCCACAATGTTTTCAATGTGTTTGTTCCATGACAGCTTATTATTCAATGTGACGCCCAAAAATTTTACATTGTCCTTCACAGGAATCCGAATTTTCCTCAATTTTATATTTAACTCGGGGATGTTACGCTTTCTAGAAAATACTACTATTTGGCTTTTGGACGGAGCCAATTCCAAATTACTTTCCTCGAACCATGCCCCGACGGGTTCCAGTGCCCTATTCAATACACTCGAAGCGCGAGGTGTGGATTTGTCTGATGTATACAGCACGAAGTCATCCGCATACTGCAAAATGGAGATTTCAGGGGGAATATGTGTTTGAAGATCCTGAGTGTAGATGTTAAATAACAGTGGACTCAATACCGATCCCTGTGGCAGACCTTTGTACACCGTTCTAATCACTGATCCTTTTGGAGTATCTATGGTAATATCTCTATTGCACATCATATTAAATATCAGGCAGCCAACACCACTGGAGATCCCGAGGGCATTCATTCTTTCCAGCAGTAATGGGAGAAGGACATTATCATAAGCACTACTTGCGTCCAAGAAGCAGGCGATTAAGTCGGTTTTACAGGACCGTGAAACATGGATATCAGTAACTAGTACACTTAGGTTGTCGATGCAGGATTTATTTTTTCGAAAACCAAATTGCCAGTGCGGTAGGAGGTTATTTCTCTCTACAAACCACTCGAGCCTAGTCTTTACCATGCGTTCCAGAATTTTGAGAAAACAACATGAGAGGGCAATTGGCCTGTATGAAGTTCCAAGGGATATATCCTTACCAGGTTTGGGGATCGGGACTATGATTTGTCTTTTCCAGGAGTCTGGGATTGTGCAAGATTTTAAAATGAGATTATACATTTTTAGGATTAGGATCATAAATGGTTTAGGAAAGTGTTTGAAAAAGGAATAGGGAATCATGTCATGGCCCGGAGAAGAATCTCCAGAAGATTGGATTGCCATCGATAATTCATCGAGTGAAAACGGAGATGTTAGGTAGTCAGCGCCTGGAAGGATTGGGGGTTCTCTAGGGAGTTCGGAAATACTGGGAACGTAAGATGGAGCAAGTTTCCCAACAAAATCCTCTATCCAGGATGTACATTTGGAAGTGTTCACCTTCGGAGAGTATGATCCTCTGAATCTTCTTATTGAATCCCAGACATCCCCGAGCGGGGTTTCGGGAGACAAAGAGTTACAGAGATTTTGCCAACCCTGTCTTTTTTTTTTTCTAAGAAATTTTTTAGTTAGGGCCTGTACGTGTCTAACCTCCAAAAAGTTGTCAGAAGTTATATTTCTTTTATACTTTCTTATACTGGATGCTCTATTTTTAACCATTTCCGTGCATTCCTTATCCCACCAAGGAGGGGAGTACTTGTGCAAAACCTTTTTAGATATGGGGATAGCAACGTTGGCCACCTCGATTATCAACTCGTGGATTTTGTTAGCTATTGTGTTGGGGTTGTTATTGTCACCATCGATCGACAGGGACTTGGACTTAGCATTCAATGAATCTTCAAAGATTTTCCAGTCAGCCCTACCGATCAAATAGTTAGATCTCTTGGGTTTATGATGACTGTGATTTGAGGAATTAATCATTTTGATGATGATAGGGAAATGATCACTGGAGAAAGGGTCACTCAATAGATTCCAAGAGGACAAGCTTGCCAGGTTGCAGGAACAGATTGAGATGTCCAAGGCGTTTTGGCTATGATTAGCCGGAGCAATACGCGTTGGATCACCATTGTTCAATATACATAAGCTTGATTCCTCCATGAAATCAACGATGGCCCTTCCTGCAGTGTCGGACGACGTACAGCCCCAGGACGTAGAATGAGCATTAAGGTCTCCCAAAATGTAGAAATTTGGGGAGAGACAACTCACGATAGATCTCCAGTATGATTGCTTAAATACGTTTCTGGGAGCTGAGTAAACGGAAACAATTGATAAATCTAGAATTTTTATGGCTAATATTTGCATTCTGGGATGTGATGGAAGTGGAATCAAATCGAAAATTAAATTATTTTTTATTAAGATAGCTACACCGCCCCTTCCGTCAAGGCGGTCGTCTCTGACACAAGAATAGCCAGGGAATGAGATAACTGAACCCGGAGAGAACCAGGTTTCAGATAGGGTCGCAATATCAATTTTGTGAGAGCGGATTAAAAGATTGATGTCATCTCTGTTGGATACTGCGCTACGACAGTTCCATTGGAGAATCGAAAGAGAATTAATTGAAGTGATTTGGGCCATTTTGTATGAAAGCTTGAAGGACAGGAATAATAATAGCAACGTTGGACGGTAAGGATTTTTGGGAGAGTAAGAGATCAAGTAATATGGTTAGAATGGATTTAGAGAAAGATTCATTAGAGAAGGCGAGACTCTGTGATAAACTTTCAGCAGAGTTTGAGTTGATGGCTGGAGAAGAGCTTTGATTGATAGCACATCCATCGGGTGATTGGTAATTTACCGAGCCATTGGGATGGATGAGAAGGGAGTTATGGTTGGATCGGTCGTAGCCGGGAATAAGAGGAGCTCTGGGAGTTTTGTATGTAAATTTGGCACGATTTTTTTGGGGAGCGGTAATTGTGGCGGGTAATGAATTGAGTGTAGCTTCACCATCTAAAGAGGATTTTGAAATGTTTTGAGAAGGATGTTTATTTGAGGATTTTAAGCTATCCGCATAGGATTTCCCCTTACTAAACGTCTGTTTAGAAGCTTCAAAATAGGAAATATTTAATTCTGATATATTTTTCTTAATCAAATTTTGGCGTATAAACTCTGGGCAATTACGATTGGTAGAAAAATGGTTGCCAGAACAGTGTATACAGCTGGCGTTTTCTAAGGAAGCGGAACATGACTCTCCTAGGTGGTTGGATCCACATTTGTAGCACCGAGGCTGGGAACGGCATACTGGTTTCGAATGACCAAATCTACAGCATTGAAAACATTGCATTGTGGGAAACATATAAAATTCCACCTCTACAGCGGAGTAAAAAAAGAAAAATTTTTTAGGGAGAATTTGTCCTTGAAACGTAAGCACGACTGTTTGGGTCGGTACCCATGTATGATTAGAAGAGTCTGGAGATGTTACTTTCCGAGAGAGACGGCGAGATTTGATAATTCTACCGCAATTATCTGGGAGGGTCACATTCTCCAGAATGTCCTCATGGGACCATTCTGTCGGAATGCCCCTAACCAAACCCATGCGTGACACCATATGATATGGGATGTATGCCTTGTAATTATTTTGATTGAGAATACCTTGTTTCTCTGCAAAACTATTTGCAGCCTCGAATGAATTAAGTTCTATGGCAATCCTATTGCGGCCAATAGCCCGTATACCACCTCGAGGTATGATTTCCTGTATTTTATTATTAAAAAGGAGTTTTCCTACCTCTAAGCTATTGATGGAGGAATTTTCTGCAATTTTTTGAATATAAACAATAAAAGGACCGACATCCTTTTCTGTATACAAATTTTTCATTGTTTCATCTCTCGAATGAGTGTTCATACTTACCTGCTTTGACGGTGGAGGACCTTCTTCAAAAGAATCTGCCTTAAGGTTTCGCTTATACCTCACCGTTGGGTGAATAATGGGCGAACCCACATTGGAGTAATCTTCAAATCTAGGATCTGGGGGATCTGGAGGTTTTTCACCTGCCTCCATATTTAATAAGTTTTAAAGTAAAAGACTTTAAATATAAAGAACAAAAAAAATATATAAAAAAATTATAAAAAAAAAATAAAAATATTATTGTTGCAAAAAAATGATTTATAACTTGAAATGTTTAAAAGGACTCTAGTTTTATAAATAAAGGGCACAGAAAACGATAGTTTTAATGCAAAACTATATAATTAATAAACTACGATAACATTTGGTTCACAAAACTTCGATTATATTATTTTTAAACACAAAAAACTAGGAGCACTATAACTAAGCAGTTGTATGTTTGACAGTTCGTCGTGTTGTCGAGTAATTTTAATTTATTCTTAAGGAATAAAAACTCTATGCAGATTAATGAGGATGTATAGACAAAGGCCGACACTTCGTCCCCACCCCTAAGTATCCCTATGCCTATGAAAAAAAAAAAAAAAAAAAAAAGAATACAAAAAAAAAAAGAAAAAAAAAAAAAAAAAAAAAAAAACAGTTTTTACAAAACTTATATATAAGATAATGACTTGACCAACCTCTACTACCTACCTTTACTGCCTACCCTAGTAAGTAAGCTGGTAAGCTTACCTTAATCTATTTACCTCTACTGCCTAACCTAATTAATTATCTGCGCATGTAGTGGGACATGACGTATTTTCGAGTAGAGATCGAGGGCCAAAAGATCTAAAAAAAAAAAAAAAAAAAAAAAAAAAAAAAAAAAAAAAAAAAGTCCACAAATAACATGAATTGACATTGTGACATGATATTAAGAGATTTCTTTAGAAGACACTGGAAGGCTTGTGTCCTACAATCCACAAAGATAGGCCAACATGATGGTTACGAAATCTCATCAGTTTATTTTGTCTTGAAATATCTAATTTGACTAGCTATGATTGGTTGTTGTAAGATTCGTCTTTTGTAGTGAAATCAACACAATGGCTCCCAATCTGTGTTTTTTATGAAAATTTAAAACTCTGATGAAATTAGTGAATACTAAACCGGATCATTGTTTTTATAATGTATTATAAAATTGACGTTTTATAGATTATATTTTGCAAGCCACTATTTTGTAAATTATGTTGATATAAATTAAAGTTTTAATAATTGTCTCAAAAACGGATATTTACATATACGAATTATAAATACGAAATTTCATAAAATATATCATTTTAAAAATATCAATCTAAATTAATGTATGAATCATATTCTTTTATAGATTTCTGTATCGCCTGATGACATGCCTAATGAAATGCATATTATTTGGCATTAACTTTGTGGATTTGACATTAACATACGATGCATAAATGAGTTTATATATTCACCTATTGATGAGAACATTTATAGTTCTCAAAACTAGTCGTGTTTACATTAATAAACTAAAGAGTGCTCTTTTACAAGTGTTTTATTGTTATATTTAGTGAAATAAAAGATTTTGATAGCCATTTGTGATTTGGTTGCTGGAGCAATAAATAATCGAAATTCATTCAGCTGAAAAAAAGCTTACATCGTCATTACAATTACCCTTGATTTTGCAAATACAATGCAAAGTCCATTGAGTAGAATAATTTTACAAGACTCGTGACGATCGACCAAAATGCTCACAGCGGTGTTTCTGGTTTTCGCAAAGATTACGAAACTGTCCTCCGAAACAGACGGATGCAACTCCGATACAAAGATACATTTTTTACAGTGTCGTTGCAACCAAATCTCTGTGACACCTTAATTAATATGCCAGCGGTCGGTTGGAGAAGGGGGACAAATTTACAACTTCCAAAATGTCGTAATTCATTGACGCCGTAAAAGGACTGCGAAATACAGAATAATAAAAATGGGCGCTTTGCGATAGAATTGATCATTACTCAGAGTTAATAGCGGACGTGAAAAGCATTCTGTCTTAGATAAAATTTTGTGTGAAGCGATCTATTTCGAACGGAGGTAATTTTCCTTTGAAGTGCTGATTTATGGTACAATCTCGGTACCGCCATACTTCCAGAAGTCATTTTTTGTCAGACATAGAGTGAAAAGTTTATAATTCTCTTTTTTATTAACAGTGAAAAATGACCAATCTTTTTATACAGATACGTGATTCCGATATTTTGTGTTAAGTAATTATTTACTCCGCTCTGCCATTTTTTACTTATATGAAAAAGTGACTCGACTAATTTTGTGGACATAACAAGATCGTTACAAATAGCTTTGTTTTTCTGCTGATTTTTCTTATCGACCTACATTGATTATTTAAAAAAAACATTAAGTCGTCCCTTCGTTACGTAAAAATTAAAAAAATATTAAACTTTAACTGAAAATCTAGATACCATAGTTTTAACTTTTGCTGCTTCTTAGTTTAATCGAGATTAGAGGAATAGTTTGTTTTGAACTGATTATTGTAATTACTTTGGAAATATTTCATTCAAATAATATAAAGAGATAATCCAAAAAATAATTATTTTTTTTACTGTTTTTATTGTCATTTTACTGTTTGTAGTTAATAAAATAACATAATGTACCTATTTAACCAACTAAAAGAAACAAATTTACTGGTGTTCTTTTGGGACAGAATCATACGGGATAAGATATAAAATATTAGAAAATAAAGGTAGACGTTTAGTTGGATTAAAAATATTAGATTAAATCATATTATTCAAATAAAAATTAACCTACAAAAAGGATCTCTGATCAACCGACATCTCCAGGTTAGGATTAAACATTCGATGTCATTTGTCTGAAAAGAATACCTAAGTAGAAATATAATGAGGGTTGTGTTGCATATCGTCGAAACCGAGCAATATGAAAAAAATCTAAGTCAACCAAATATCCTAAATAAGTGAACATCTTTTCATTATTCTTTTTTCATTTTGAGTTAACAACATAAAGTTATCTTTTTTTTCTACTTTGTAAAGTATTTATGTCTGGTAATGGAATTACCGAGAGGTGTTCCGAAGCAATAGGGTTATTATAAAGTTGCTATGGTTATTTCAGGGAGTATGAAACAAAAGTTTTTACATTTTATCATCTAAACATAGAAGAATATGGAAGTCTGAGTATTTACAGGGCTTATGTAAATCTCCGGACTTCCATATTCTTTTATGTATTAATTTTTAAATCAAACAAAGATTTTTTGAGTCTACAAGTTGTATTTTATTAACAAAAACACATAAAAAATTAATATTGTGACAATTGATCTTTTAATCATTTGATCTTCACATTCGTTTGAAAATGCCATAACTAGGCGAAACAATTGTCACAATATTAATTTTTTATATGTTTTTGTTAACAAATTCAACTTAATAGACTCAAAAAATCTGTGTTTTAAAAATTTATATTGAAATTAAAATGGAGTTCTACAAATTAAACGCCAAAATCAATAAATAATGACATATTCTTCTTCATATATTTTGAGATGTTAAAATATAAAAATAACTCCTAAGTGGAGAATATTCAAATTTGTGAACAAGTATTTGGACATACTCAAAATGTGTGTAAATATTTTTTTTAGTATGTACATAGAATACTCGCAATGTGCATAATTATTATTTTTACTTCCAGATGTTATCTAAACCGTTATTTTGTATGCTGGCTCTTGGAAGCCTAGCTTGTTTGGCTGCAGCAGCTCCCCTCCTTGGTTTTGATGGCGAAGAAGACACGGCCATTGTCGAGTCCACAGTAAGAGAAGTTAGAGCAGTCAAGGTAGGCAAACATTTAAACTAACATACACCCATAAATACATCACTCACAGAACCACATGATCCTCTCTCTACACTACGACAACCGGAACAAAACACAGGAAACGTGTGTCAAAGTTAGACAAACTTTTCACCACCGGAAACGACTTTTAAATGAGATTGACGAATATTTATTAATTTATTTTTTGTAACATGTACGGTTGCTACCGCCTTTTAGAAACAATACTTAGAAAATATTAATGTGTAATTGTGTAATTGGCTTTATTTTTATTGATGTAACTATTTTTTATATACTTACCATATTAAATGTAAAGCTGTACAATTCCTGAATAAATAAAAAAAATTAAAGCAAATTTAAATTAAAATTAAAATAGAAGAAAATATATCAATAACATATAAACAGTGTTAATCTTTTCATTTTTAAATAATAAATAGTTATGGAAATATACCTAATAGAACAATGATCGAACTCTTAATATCAATATTAAACAATTTGAAAAAACTTCATTGATAAAATATCAAAAATAATTTTATTTAGAGGGGGCATGTGTAACCACTAAATGTTAGTAATTATAATGATTAAAGAAATTGTTTTTTACCACTTGAGTTTTATTATAGACTACATGTTTCAGAAGTTAACTTCCATCATTCAGGTCTGTATAATAACTAAAATATAAAACATAAAATTGTTCTATAAATAAGGAGAGGGGGAATTTTAATTTTATATTTTAGTTACTATACAGACCTGAATGATGGAAGTTTAACTTCTGAAACATGTAGTCTAAAATAAAACTCAAGTGGTAAAAAACAAGTGTTTTCTTTGATCATTGTAACATGTCTTACCACAAAGCTAATGCCGAAACAATAAATAAAATGTTAGTAATTATAATTGATAAAAAATGCGTTACCATTATTATGACTAAGAAATATCCAGATTATTTTTATAAATTTCCATATTTCTATAACAATGCAATCTTTACATTCAAAATATTGGTATTTTTTATGAACAGTAAATAACAACAAAAAAACACTCAAATCGTAAAATTACGAATCATTACTTATTTTGTGAAATTCTCAAGGATTCCGAGCATGCTCCTGCGAACTTCCACAAAACCTACGATTCGGGGGACAAAGGAGACATTGGATACTCGAGGAAGAAATCCGACAAAGGTAAAACGGGATACCAGCTTTTCGACTCCTTCCACAAGAAAGGGGGTGATTCCTACGGCTATGAAAAGCACGACTCGTTTGGAAACAAGGACAAAGCTAAAGCTGGTCATGACGCCGATGACGCAGGAACTCACAGCCAAGGAGAAGCCAAAAAAGGTCAGTTTTTTAAATTTATTTTTTTATTTTTTATTAAACCTCTACCCACACCCAGATAGTCTATAGGGCACCGCATCAGATCATCTCAGTGTCAAATTGATTACCAATGGCATGAAGGCAAGGTCTTGGCTCCAGAGTCTTGGATGTAGGATTGAAATGTATTTCTTTATCAGCCGTCTCTCCACTGCTGGATGTAGACCTTCTCTGAAATGTTTCTCTTTATTTGATTTATTTAACTTGAATGTAAAAAAACCTAATAGTAGTAAAAATGCAATACGTGAAGAATAATCAATAATTAATCTTAATTTGTATTTCAGCCGACCATCAAAGCGCGCCCGACGATTCCAGCACTTATGAAGTAATTAACGAAAGGTAACTTATTTTTATAAAGTAATATTTGTTGGATTGTTTATTTTTAATTTTCTTAAAAATAGTTTTTAACTTTGCCTACCAATAAGGGTAAATTCTCCGTTCTTATTCGAGCAATTGAGAATGAACATACGAGTACATACGTTTTCTCTTTTATTGATCATGGAATTGTTTTTTCTAGTATTTGTGTTATGTAAATGTGTATATACTTACATACGTGTATGATACACGTATATAAGTGATATTATTTTTTTTAACATAGAAAATAAACACAAATTTATTTATTATTATTTACATCATCAAAATCGATGCGACAAATTCTCAATCAAATATCATAAAATAACAACTATGTAGGATATATTGTAATTTTTTCAACATTTATTTTATTTGACCAGTGACCAAGTTTCGTTATTACCGACGACATTGATGTCAGTAACGATGAAACCCGGTCACTGGTCAAATAAAATAAATGTGGAAAAAGTTGTTATTTTATTTTATAAAATGCAGTTCCACCAAGAAATGTCAATACAAAACATTTTTTAAAGGATTGTCTCAATATAGAGTTCACTCACAGGCTCTAATTTCTTGGAAGGATGAGCTCAAAACACTCATCAGCTCAAGCTGACAACATCACCTTTGCATTGTTATGTCAATACTTATCGCATTTTCAGCGCTCATAACAAATCTACATCCCCCTTTAGGTACTGTTGTCTCCCATAAATTATTGCTCCACATGTTTAAAACTGTCACTTAGAATGGTATAGCTACATAAGGACCGTAGTCCATTTGATCTTCACATTCGTTTGATAATCCCCTAACAAGGCGAAACAATTGTCACAATATAATTTTTTTATGTGTTTTTGTTAATAAAATACAACTTAGTAGACTCAAAAAATCTGTATATGATTTAAAATTAATACATAAATTAAAATGGAATTCTACAAATTAAACGCCAAATCAATAAATAAAACTATTGCTCGTAACATTGGTTTCAGCGATGGAGACGACTACGATGAAAGCGATGGTGAGCATGATGAAGGCGGAGACGATGAAGCTGGAGACGATGAAGGGGGAGATGACAACGGAGAAACAGTGTCAGAATCAGAAGGAGCCATAGAAGATACAGGTTACGATAAAGACGACGCGCAAAACTATGAAAACCCCGCCGAGTACACGTATGGATCGGGAAACGAATACGACTTTTAAATATTCAATAAAATAAACTGTAAAACTCTATAAACGTGTTCCCGGACACTTTCTTGACCATCTAAATAAATTAGACTGGTGTCTAAAATACCTTTTACTGTGTTTTATGATGTATGTTTTTCTGAGACCATAATAAAATTAAAAGCAAATGAGTAATCCTTGCTCCTTAACCTGATATTATGTCAAATCAACTTGTGAAATACTGTATAGATATGTATGTTAAGATATTTTTTATATGTGCGTTATTGTTTGTTTTGTATGAATACGTTATGTAAATAAAAAGGAAACTGAAATGTGTTGTTAACATTCATACATTGTATATTTATACGTATCGCTCACTCCTTTCAAGAACGTCATAAAACAAAAAACTTGATTTTTCAGGAGAAAGTTTTTAAAGCTTAAAAATATAATACAATTTATAAAAAGTAAATATCAAGCCACTTATTGAACTTTTTCTGTGCAACAGATCTTTTTAGGTGAAACCTGAAGGTCTTTTCTCCATTTCAAAAATATTTAGTTTATTTAAAAAAAATAATTAAACAATACTTGTCTTCAAAATGCAAAAACATTACTCTCTGCAATGTAGCGGGTAAATATAAAGTTAAAAATATGCCGCTTTTGCTGAAATATAGTTTGAGATATAATAAATGTCTCCCTAATTTAAGATTTCTAATAGGGAAGCCAGTAGGTATTTTACTTACCTAGGAGGTATGATTATATTTACCTACCTCTACATGATAAATTGCAATAAAAGAGCCAAAAGCATGAAAGTCGAAGATGATCAAATAGGAATATGGTTTTGATACTGGTTCTAAATGCTTAAATTGGAGACTGACCGGAGCATTTCGTTGTAACATAACGTCGTAACATTGCTCGCGGCGAGCATCAGCGAGCATCCGAAACTATGGATGGAGCGCTCGGATCGCTGTAGGTACTTACTATTCAGGTACTGATTACCTGAATGCTCGCATCGTAACATATTACATTACGACAAAATGCTCCGGTCAGTCTCCACCTTTACGCTATTCTCTGTGCACATTTGAAATAACATAAATGAAATATTACAATGCCGCCCAAGACATATTGCATTGACAAAGATGCACAGGAAAAAAATAAATAAGGACGATAATGACAAAAAATCCAAAAGAGAAAAATAAATCCTTGTACAAAGTTACCATATTATCTGTCAAAGGGTAAACGCGTGTCAATCATATGCATTTTAATTGCCTCTCCTAAAGAAAATAATAAGGGAATTATTGCAAAAATTTAATATCGCTTTTTTTTTATCGCATACTTACTTAAAACTGATTAGTAACCCGGTATTTCGTTGAGTTGCGTGTAGGCAAAATCGATTTCTATTTGATTTCTAGTAGGAAAAAAATAAACGTTATGAATAAAACCGTTAGTAGAATAAAAAGTAACTTGGACATAAATTAGTTTTTAAAAATTAACTCAATGAATGCAACAACCAAATAAGAATGGAATATAAATTTTATTCAGGTAAGTTCCATTCTCAATAAAACTATTTATATATATTGTAACACTGTCAACCGCGGTGCTAGATGTGGATACTATCTACGACTGCGTAATTCAAAAACATTCATGACAAAAACTATTTATTCAGCAAATGCAATAATTCTTTTTGATCTGAAAATGCACGCATTTAGTTTAAATTATGCCATTTTATTTACTCAAAAGATTTTTTTGTTGAGAAAATGGTTTCTGTCTTAAATATAATTTTATATTTTTCATACGCGTCATTATCGCCTGTTTGAAATAACGGTATTGGTGATTCAGTAACATTTCGTTTTGACGTTTCTTTGCAAACTGCTCCGATGACGACCAATCAACAGAATCAAAATCTATGCACGCGCTGTCTGTTTGCCGTTCGTCTGGTGTATTCGACGTGTTTTCTTTTTATTATTAAATAATGAAGTGTTGACATTTTATTATTATATGCGTGCATTAGAAAAACATCGACAATGAAATATTTATCCTATTTGTCCATTATTTTCCTACAATTATTCTCCATAGTATTTGGGGAGACTGGTAAGTATCAAACAATTAAATAAATTGATCCAATTGTTCGGCTCATCCTGATTATCTTACATTATAAAATGTTATTCATTCAATTTCTTCCATTGCAGTTTCCCTGCTCCCAAATTGTCTCGCAACAGACTTGCTGAGCTGCGGAAGTGTGCCGGAAATCTTGTGCAATGAAATAACAAAGAAATGTGAGTGCATAAAGGGATACGAATTCGATCCTTCAAACAGTGGCTTGATAAATGCGTGTGTTAAATATAACTCAGACTCGGATAGACCATCCGACGGACATTCCTTGACGATGGTGATAATATTATTTTTTACTGTTACTTTGATTGTTTGTTCATTCATATTTATAGCTCGTAAGTATAAATTGGTACATTGGATCCGCCAGAAATTATTTACGAGACGAGATAGCGGTGTCACTTACGAAGATGTCATGATTGGTCACGACGATCCTCCAATAACAGCCTAACTGTCTTCCTGGGTGAACTTACTTTGTAGGCATAAGCTAAGGTTGTTGGAGAAATTATCTTTATTTATTTAATGTATTACCAACAATATGAACACTAATACTAATAGGAGTATAGAGGGAAGATACTTCTCTATATTCTACATGGTTATGTTTCGAGCTAATGTGAATCCTGCTTGTGTTCCCACAATGAGGATGAACTAAGCACCTTTGTTAAATATCTCACCTTATCAGATATCTTATACAATTCCTTTGTGTAGATTAATTGAAGACTTGTGGTGTCATTTTCCAAAGCTTACTTGATAGGTATATTAAAAAATAGTCATCACGTGTAAAGAAAATATGTATAAAGCAGTCTGTAGACTAGAACTAATACATTGTATTAATTTTATAACAAAGTTATTTAACTACCCTAGATCTCATTCAAGACACCAATAATTGAAATAATATCTAATTTTACATGCATAGTGAATATGTCTAATTATTAAGATTATTTATCTTGCTAAAGTAAACCAATTCTTGTACAGATTCAGTGATGTGTTAGTTTTAAGTTGGTGTACATAACTGTTATATTATATTTCAATTATTTTTTATGGAAAAGAAGTCATTTTTAAAATATTGGTCATTCCACTATTGTTTTGGAAATCATAATCTTATCAGGCCATATTACACTATAGACTTGATAAAATGCGTAAACAATGATAACGGATAAATAATCATAGAAAATGTGTTTTTATTATATGTACGTTATTACCAATTCTCTGATCTAAATTATTACTTGTATATTATGTTTGCTGCACAACACACTTTTGTAGAATACTGTTTCAAATGATTTTAAATTATTTAACTTATTTTTGTATAAATACTGAACCAATATATGTATTGTAATAAAAATAATGACTGAATTAATTGTATTTCTTTAATTTATGTAAATACTGTATTTGTAATAAATATATTTATAATGTGCATATTTGTATTATTTCCCTTTTCTATTATCAATTATTCACCTGCAAAATGGTTCTATGCATATGTTTTTAATTTCATTTCATAGCGATATTGTCACCGTATGCCGTTGAATCTCTGGCTAGGAACAAAAATGCCCATGAAAAAATATTTCAATTTGCAAACAGAATTTACCAACTATTTTGCATGCATGCAAGATATTGGAAATAACTAGAACAGCTTAATATAGATGGATTGAAATACACATCAGAAAAATAAAGTGAGGCTGTTTCTAGTGCCTTGATCAACAAAACAGTGAGATACAAAGTTCCATTAAAAATATTGCCATAAAAACATTTTAAATCACAATATCAGGTCCCGAATTCAGTGAATGGAACAAATCTGATTGCGAAGGTTTTTGATGTCTGTAGAAATCCAGATGGTAATAATGGCAACAGTAATCTGATGTTTTCATGGAAGAGGGTCTTCCTTCAAACGATGACACTTTTTTTCACAAAAAGAAAATTTATATATTTTTTGTATTGTTTCATAAATTAAAATACTAAATTTTAGTTAAAACTTAATACTTTAAAGTTTCATTATAGTGTATAGGAGATCAGCCATTATAAAGTATCATATTTTGGGTTCAGAATGAATTTTAATCCATTTCAAATTGTTTATGGAAAAATTGGTATAGTTTTATGGGATAAATTAAGTACATAAACTAAAGGTTTCATTTAATTTATATTGGAACCACTAACTTTGTGATTTTCCATTTTATAATTAAAATGTAACTTTGTTTTAAAATCACTAAAAATTATATTTATATTTTAATTACTAAAGGTTTCACTTCAGTATCTAAATTTTTATAATGTTTTATAAAATTAAAAAGATTAGTAAGGTAATCCAAAAAGATGACAAAAATAAATGGACGCAAAGGTTTACAATGAAATAAATGTAACAGTATTATTGTTTTTATTTATAAAATAAAATATAACAAATATGTAACACTTTATTCAGAAGTTTGTCCTGTTGATGATACACGATTTCAATCCTTCGAAGGTTTTACGTCTCAGAAGTGTACACAGCTTCACGCAGTGTATATATATTTCAAATCCTTCACTATGTCATCAGTTTCAAATAACATAAGAGAAACTGGTTTTCAAAATATTTTGAAGGATCGGAGATATATTTGTGAAGAGATTTTTATAAGGTATGCAAACGAGATAATAAAAAATGATCTGATTTTGCTAAATTCAAATATCACTGAAAGAAAAAATAAAATAGTGTTAGAAAAATCATCTGGTTAAAAATGTTCCTTGCTAGATAAGATATTAAGATATTTCCCTTAGATAAACAAATGGACTAAGCCTGAGATTCCATACAGATATTTACCTTTTTAAAAATATTTCTATTTGGTAAAAAAAAAGGAGTAACCTTCTGACAATACAAATCAAAAACCAGTTTAAAAATGGAAGGGATTAGTCCAAAAGTTATCGACACTACATAATTAAAGCATTAACTTCAGTACGGAATTTCAACCCAGAGAAAACTGCATCACAACCATTTTTTAAAAAAATCTCTAGTTTTATAAATTCTTCATTCTTAACCGCGACCATAGAGTTCTGACATGCCCCTCAAAATAAAGTACCTTGAGTTTAAAAATATGATTCCAGATATCAGTAAATCAACAAAGTAATACATCTGGCTTTACACTGTAGTAAAATAACAACATTCCTGAATAACAATGTGCGACCATAATTACTAGTCGCCGATACTTAAGATACATTTGTCTCGTTCCCTTGATACAAGAGGTTCATGGCCATCACACTGTGACTAGACACTCAAAATTGGCATTGCAGGTTTGATTCTCACCAGTTGCAAATGGATCCAGTAAATGTAAATTTTCAATCGCTATTTTTTTTATGTATTTATCTTACTAATTCTTACATTCTTAAGACACTCACTGATAGCCAAATAGTTATTAGAATCTTCCCTCAAACAAAATTGTGGTGGAAAGAAATTTGAACAGGTATTTTAGCTATTTTGTGAAGACATACATAGAAATATGTCTATATCATTGGTAATCTTAAAAATGGCCACTTTAAAGTTCTCATTAAGATGGCAAACCTGAAAGTTTTATTGAAAATCGTAGAACATACATCTTCATCTAATATTTTCTTCAAAAATTTATTGGCGACCTTCTGAAAATGTTTTTTTGGACATCTTTTAATGTTTGCTATCATGAAACATCTTTTTTCGCAGCAAGGTAGGAATCTTAATAAAAAATTCTGTAGATTTTTACCCCGATGTATGCTTACTGCCTCCTAAAATTATACGAAACTGTCCCCAAGCAAATTCAATCGCTCACTGGGTGCAAAATTGTCCACGTCGGGAATCACTGTATTTAAAAATACACACTCTTAACAGTTATGTTTAACACCTGTATAAATATCGCTGACAAAATTTAAAGACCTGCATGTAGTGACGTCAATCATTAAACAGCTGCAATTCAATACAAAGAATACATAAATTTTAATTACTAAATATATTGTCTAAAATATTGACCCATCCAAGGAAAACATATCTTGAAAAATTTAATTTTTGAATAGGGACAAGAACACTTTTTTTTTAAATTTTCTACACATAAATTTCTTTTATTTACATTTAACTTTTATATCTATTATAATGTTTTTTTAATTGATAATACAGAGAATGTTTTTTTATATAAAAATAATAATTAGCCTCCCTTTGTCACTACATACTAATCTAAATTAATTTCTCCAACCTATTTCTTAGTTCTATGCATTTTCGACTATTTTAAAGTTTGCGTACTATTATTATGTGCCACAAAACTAAAAAAAAGTGTTTAAAAATAATAAATATTATTCTAAACATCACCCCGCTTCACAGTAAGGGTTGGCAGAGGGAATAGAATGCCACACCAATCAATCATTGCTAACGGTTTTTGCCTTTTCCAAGTTCATGCATTTCCTCATACATACCCGCTGATTATTCCAATATTATTTAAATATCTAAAAAAAACTCTTTTTCCAAAGCTCAATTCATATAAAATGTTATATTCGGGCCAATACTGTACAAATTTAAATTAAAAAATTAGCCAACACTTAATTTATATTTTTAATTAAAGTTTTACTTGGTAAATATCACTATTCCTTAAAATTTATTAAGACACATGTTTCGATGCATTTCGCATCATTTTCTCGAAACACATCGAAAACCCCTTTCAAGAACGTCATAAATAAAAAATCATCAATTTTCAGTTGTGCATGTTTACGGAATGCCCAGAAAATGTACTATATCCCAGCAAAAGCGGCATATTTTTAACTTAATATTTACCCGCTACAGGGCAAAAAGTGTTGTTTTTGCATTTTGAAGAAAAGGTGTTGTTTAATTATTTTTTTTAATATACTGAATATTTTTCAAATGGAGAAAAAACCTTCAGGTTTTACCTAAAAAGATCCTTTGCACAGTAATAAGTTCAAGAAGTGGCTTGATATTTATTTTTAATACATTGTATTATATTTTTAAACTTTAAAAACGTTCTTCTGAAAAATGAAGTTTTTTGATTTATGACATTCTTGAAAGGAGTGAGCTACATGTCACCATAGATTTTAAGAAATAGTGGTATTTACCAACTAAAAATTTAATGAAAAATGGACAGATTTTACCACAAAGTGACTGACAAATCAATAAATGACATGATATTTACACTTCTTGACTTGAAATTTTTTTTTTTTTTGACGCAGAGCGTCTATTTTAGATGCTTGTCTGCAGGTAGGAGAGTAAGGATAGGAAAGGTAAACGTGAAAAATATATCACAAACACCCAGACCAATTGAAAATAATTCTCGAATTCATTCAGTCGAGCGTCTACCCAACTACATACGCCACGGCGCCTGTCTATACAGGCATATAATACCATATAACGTCCATTAGGAGCGGGTCCAGATAACTTTAAAAGTGAAAACTGCAAAAGCTCAAGTACTTAAATAACAGACATGAAAAAAAATATATGTATACAAACCTGAATGAATATTTAAAGATGACAGAATAATGTAACCCAATACTAGAGGGGTATGAATAAGTCTGTCTTGTTCTGATCCCCATATTATCGTTGGTAGCATGAAAAGATTCCCTATTCCTCCTAAAGTAAGCCCCTTCAGTAGAAGTATAAACTCGACTGCAAAATAATACATCATCATAACCTTACTATTGATACATCTCTAATCTAGATCATTGGTGAGCGGTGTGGCTATTGGAACCACATTAGAATCAGTGTATAAATGGACTCTCTTGGAAAAAGTCATATGTTAATTTTTAATTCCTGTCTGGATTGCAGTACCAAAGCCTTTTTATTGGTACAAATTCACATGTGGCAATTCGATCTCAAACCTGCCCACTATAAACCATCTTTGTCTATCTACATGACAATGACGCTACAAATCAATCAAGTTCAGAAAGAAAATGCAGTATGATAATTTTGAGTTATGAATGAGTAACGTTGAGTTTCGGGTTGTGGTCCCCTGGTTAGTGTCGCGAACTATTTTTTTTTTGTAAAGAAACTTAAGAGTCCGCGACACTAACCACAGGACCACAACCCGACACGCTGAGTCAGAGTTTCTGGGTTCCAACCCATTCTACCACAATTTGATATCTATTTCTATAATGAGCTGTTTAGGCTCACAGAAATAGTATGAAATTGAAGTATTTTTATAAGTAATAAAAACACAAATATTTCTCTTTTATTTAAAAAAAAAAAGAATCCTTGGGTTGTGAATAGTGAAAATATTGAGCTAATTATGGTTTTCATGAAATTATACATACATCTGACATAAAGGGTTTTAATAAAAATAATTTTGCCAGTAATAGAAATATATAATAAGACTCCAAATCATTTTGTTGATAGAGTGACATGCTTTATCTGCAAAACTGTTAGGTGCATACCTGCTGATGCAAGTTGTCACACCAGTGAGTTATGCGTGCCTTATCTTGCATGGATAACAAATGCACTAATTTAAATGGTGAAAAACACACTGCTGCCACATCACAGCCCAAGGTCTAAATATTTAATGTAAATTATCACATGTGCCAGTGAGTTGTTTAGGAGAGCTCTTTTTTAGGGTTGAAATTGAAATCAACATACCTACATACAAACATTAATGTTAAAATAAAATAATAAAATAAACCTTCAGTCTAATTCTCAACCTGCAGATATAAATAACAGCAGTGGATCCTTCCATTTATAAATAAATTATGAAGTATGTTGCCATTTTTTTTAATGTTCCAATAACATGTAGAAAAATAGCCAAAGATATACAACAATACTGTGAGGGATGTAGGTTGATAGTCCTATAGTTTAACCGTTTTACTGTTGAGCCATTTTTCACATATGTATTATGCCAAAATTGCGGAAGAATTTTAGAGAAAAAATAATCTTTCAATTACGTGTACAAAAATTGTGTACATTTTCATTAAATATTATACTTTTCAATATACTTTTCAAAAGTTTATTTATGGTTATTATTGACAAATTTAAAAATGACTTGCTGGCGCACTTCGACACGTCTACACAGGTCGATATCTAAAATCAAACTGAGCAATAGTCAAAATTTTTACGGTATGCAGTTTTCACGCAGAAATAAAGCGTCGATATATTAACAGTCCGCAGTAAAACGTTTAAAAGTGTATCCGTGTTAGGAGAAGGAGACACAGTAAAATAGCTTAAATAGTTCTCTTACTTGAAAGACTTAAAATTTAATAAAACGGATTGGCAAAGATTCCGATGGTGTTTATATTTTATGGAACCCTGCCCGACTAACAAATACTGACACTCATCAACTACTACGACTATACAGCTCCCAAAGCAGTTCAACCACACATCTCTACTTATCGGACTAGTTCTGCAACCAATTAAGTATGTTTAACAACAAATCACATGAATTCATCGATCAAACCACCACTCTTATGATTGCGTGTTAAAAAAGTAGACTTTTAAAATACCCTAAAAAAAAAAGTTTTTTTGTTTTCATAGCTCAGGTTAGGTTATAGTAAAATTAATAAAAAATAAATAAAGAGAAATATATTATTTATTGATTTGGCGTTTAATTTGTAGAACTCCATTTTAATTTATGTATTAATTTTAAATCAAACACAGATTTTTTGAGTCTACTAAGTTGTATTTTATTAACAAAAAACACATAAAAAATTGCCATGTCAATAAATTCTTCCTTTCCCAGAAAATAAATATAAGGGTACATACCTACATCCCCCATTAGCTACTGTTGTCTCCCATAAATTATTGCTGCACGTGTTAAAACTGTCACTTAGAATTGTATAGCTACATAAGGACCGTAGTCCATTTGATCTTCACATTCGTTTGATAATGCCCTAACAAGGCAAAACAATTCGCTCACTCCTTTCAAGAACGTCATAAATCAAAAATCGTCAATTTTCAGTTGTGCATGTTTTCGGAATGCCCAGAAAATGTACTATATCCCAGCAAAAGAGGCATATTTTTGACTTAATATTTACCCGCTACAGGGCAGAAAATATTGTTTTTGCATTTTGAAGAAAATATATAGTTTAATTATTTTTATAAATAAATTACATATTTTTCGAATGTAGAAAAAACCTTCAGGTTTTACATTAAAAGATCTGTTGCACAGTAAAAAGTTCAATAAGTGGCTTGATATTTATTTTTAATACATTGTGTTATATTTTTAAACTTTAAAATCGTTCTCCTGAAAAATCAAGTATTTTGATTTATGACGTTCTTGAAAGGAGTGAGCGAATTGTCACAATATAATTTTTTATGTGTTTTTTGTTAATAAAATACAACTTAGTAGACTCAAAAAATCTGTGTTTGATTTAAAATTAATACATAAAATAAAAATAAAAATATTATTTCGAAAATAAAAATACTTTGTGTTTTGATCCACTCACATCCACTCATATGATAATGTGAGTGGATCAAAACACAAAGTATTTTTATTTTCGAAATAATATATCAATATGATCCACAAAGTTAATGCTTTCAATATTCAAAATAAAAGAGAAATACTTATGTTCACATTAAATACATAAATATTTCAATTTCACGCTATTTTTTTCCCGTTATTAGAAATAGTTATTGAGTTGTGGTAGAACAGGATTAAACCCAGAAACTCCAACTCAAAGTCCGTAACACAAACCACAAAATTTTCTCATTTCTTAGTACATATACAAACAAAATCTCTAGTAAATATATCTCACCATTGTTTTTTCTAACTGGCGGTCCAAAAAATAGAGAAAGAAAAAGTATTGACACAAGGTATACCAGCATATCTGAAATTAGGTTAAGAATACAACATTATATTAATTAAGACAAAAACCGAATATCCGATTTATGACAGAAAGTTGAATTTGAGTAGGGAAAATTAATGGAAAAGAAAAACATAATAAAACAGCAAATAGATTATTTATGACTGGCTTGTTAATCAGCATGTCCTCCAATCAAGTTGTAAAATATTGGTATCATGGTGTCCAGTTGTTTATTGCTGTCTCTAAATTCCTGTTGCATTTACAATTGTAATGCCAAATTGAAAATAACATTATTGGCATCAAAATTGGTTTATTGGAAAGAAAAGTATATTAGATGTGTCAACAATAATGCAGCATTTTTTTCAAAAAGGAAATATGTAAATCTGGGCACTCATTATAAGAGATTACGACCTGGCATTCATCATCAAACCCTTATCCGCACTCCAATGGTGCATAAGGCACTGCATCATATAAATGCAGTGTTATCTTAATCGTTAACATATTAAGGAAAGGTGATCAGCCCTCCGCTTCAGGTACCAGTCCAGGGTAATATTGAATAAATATTAGAGTGAAAAAAATCACTTGTATTTATTTGATAACCTGTTCTGGGAATCGAACCCGGGGCCTTCAGAACGGTAGCCGTGCATGCTGAACATTACACTACAGAGACGGACAAAGACCTGGTATTTTAGAAAATTACGACCTGGAATTAGCTGGCTTAGTTGATTGCTCTATACACTGTGTAATTGCCATTCCGCCCATAATTTAACATCCATGAGTTATATACATAGAGTATCTTAACACACGCTTATGTAACCCAGTTGGATAGACTTCCATAAATGTATATTATTCTTACCAATACATACAAAACAGAAGGTCAAATATATGCCCTTTTCAGTAAGAAAGGGATCTTCATTTGCTAATTTGCTTTTTAGAGATTCCGTATCATACGGACGTGTAAGATCACTATCTTTGCTAATATTTGGTGTGGAATACACTGTGGAATTTGTAGTGTTGTCCCTGCAAACAATAAACAGTTAAATTAGTGAGATGATTGAGATTAATATGAATATAATTTACCATTATCATTGGCTGATTCGAGCAATTACTTAATAAACTGTGTAATATCAATCTACCCTTGATTGATAACCACATAAATTCATCTATACATATTGAGATTTCAATAATATATGATACAATAAAAATAAAAGTTAAGGCTGTTAAAAGTTAAATAACTGTAGCAATAAAAGAGATTTTGTGGCATTATATTATTATATTGTGGGGTACTTTTGTTGGGAAACTCGCATAAAAGATTGTGAGCAGTTTGATGAATAAGTTAATATGTATATTTTTTAAACTATCATAAGTATTATTGATGATTTCAATGTATTATGTTTGACACATATTTGGACCATCAAATACTGTATTTTTATTTTTAAAGGTTAATTTGAAAACATGGATTTTGAAGTTACCCAGTTGTAGTAATTCTTCTTCTTCCAACCCTTATCTGCACTCAATGGAATAAAGAAGGCTGCATCGTAAATAAGCAGTGTTTAAGTAAGCAATCTTAATTGTTAAGGTGGAGACTGACCGGAGCATTTCGTCGTAACATAACGTCGTAACATCGCTCGCGGCGAGCATCATCGAGCATCCAAAACTGTGGATGGAGCGCTCGGCTCGATGTACTGACTGCCTGAATGCTCGCATCGTAGCGTGTTACGTAACGACGAAATGCTCCGGTCAGTCTTCACCTTTAAATACATGAAGGAAAGGTGATCCGCCCTACGCTCTAGGTACTAGTCCAGAATAACATCAAATAAATATTAGAGTGAAAAATTACCAATATTTATTTGAACCTCACCTGGGAATCAAACCCCGGACCTCCAACATGGTAGCCAAACACACTGACCACTACAGAGTAGTTGTATAATAGTAAGTACCCCACAATTTAAATCCAATACATAAACATTTCGACACCTTCACATACAATGATAAATTAGTAAAAAGTCTAATTATAAGAATGTAATACTGCAAAACCGAAAAATATGTAAATTATGAGATGATTTTTCAGGAAAATGACATTTTATAACTTAATCATTAATGATTATCATTATTATAAGCTCCATATCATTACCAACATTATGTTATTTATTGTTTCGGAATTCACTTTGAGGTATGACATGATAAAATTGTAAACAAAACACTTGTTTTTTTTAGTATGTTTTGTTACGACTAGTTTCGGAAGATACACATACTTCCATCTATAGGTTTAAATACAAACAATTTATAAGAAATGTCCTTTTCCCACAATTTTGTATCCCCTAGTTGAGATCACCATCTCCCCTTAACAGGAAGAAGAAATAAAAATACTAATTTGTGTCGGGTTGTGGTCCCGTGGTTAGTGTCGCGGACTCTCGAGTCAGAGTTTCTTGGTTCGAATGCACTCTACCACTATTTGATACCTATTTCTAATAATGAACTGCTTAAGCTCACAGAAATAGTATGAAATTGAAGTATTTTTGTAAATAATAAAAAAAATATTTATCTTTTATTAAAAGAAAATAAAAGTAAAGACTTTTTGCAAATACCAAAGTATAATCTTACACTGCCATGATTACCTTGATGTAGGGAAAGTATGGTTGTATATTGAAGAGACAATTTTTTCAGTCTCATTGTTCATTATTCCATTACCTTCTTGTTTATAATACTTATTGTTAGACCAGTCTAAATATGTTTCCATCAGAAGTAAAACTATAAAAAGCTTCCAATACGCCTGAAATGTAAAAGAAAATATTTTGTTAAAGATAATAACATAATGGCATATTACTACTATACAATACTAAACCCTATTCTTTTTTCTTTTATTGAATAATAAGCAAAAATTTAAGTTAACCTTTCCTTCATGGTGATATGTACTTACAAGATTCGACTCAGGTTCAGAATTGTTGTATTCCTCCGTAATACATTACGAATCGATTATGTATTACATAAAAGTATTATAATATCGTGGGTATACTGGCAAAAAACGTTAGCTCTTAAATTCCTGTTTGAATAATCCATGTTCTTTAAAGCTTTATCCTGCATAAAATACCCGCTATTAAACTTAAAGTTGAATTTACATTTGAAACCACATAAATATGACATCTCCAACTACTTAGTGTATTGTTCCCGTTTATAGAACTTTGAAAGTTTTATAATATGCATGATTTAGTCAAAATTTCATATTTTCGAGCTAATGTTTTTTGCCAGAATATCCACAATATAAAATTATTCATTTGCAAAGATGGCAATAAAAAAAATATGAAAAAAATGGGGATGGAATCACTATTACACAAACGTTTTTCAGTGTAGAATAAAATAACTATGTAGTTTTTTCCATATGAATTTTATTTGACCAGAAACTGGGTTTCATCGTAACCGACATCATCAGACTGGTTTCTCAGTGTGTGCGTGTGTGCCCTGCTTTGCGTACACGCGCATGCGGCTTGATACTATTTCCGACAATCACTTTTTAGTAGCAAACAAGTCATCCTTCACGTTTGAGTTGCTGCTAGCTATGGTGGCTATTTGCGATGAATTTTTTCTCATTTTTAGATCTGTATCAATATCAGATAGATATGGTACAAAATACATATCACTATTCCACGTGGAAGTTTTTAGCAACGTATGGTTTAACCACATAGAATTACGGAGTTTCTTGTCATGTATGATAGTAACATCCTTCAAACCCTCATCCGCACCTGATCGTGCATAGGGCACAGTATCATATAAACGCAGTGTTATCTTGATTGTTAACACATGAAGGAAAAGTGATCAGCCCTCCGCTTCAGGAACGAGCCCGGGGTAATATTGAATAAATATTAGAGTGAAGATAGTTACAGAGTCAATTAAAAGTTTTCTCGATGAATACAGCCGATATTATTTTCATATCTTAGTTGATATCTTGCAAACAATCTGACCCCATCAAGGATTAAAAATACTAAGAATATCAGTTACTTATTTCTCGGCTTTATTTGGGGTGTACGTTCCAGGGAAGACAGGAATTAAGCGATTAAAACAAAGAAAACCCACCTTAAATGTTGTATTATATAAAACGTGTCGATAAGCTTCTTTGGAAAGAAGGACCATATCCACCATTATAATAACAGGATCATATTCTATATATTTATCAGAGATGCTGCCACAAAGATCCTGAAAATAATCATTGATCAGAATTGAAAATGGGGAAAATACATGCTTTGTTAATTAGGTAACAGCATTAACCTTTCCGGGAGCACAAAAATTGATGTCCGACTTTCCCTGGGGCGTGGGTTCTTTTTATATGATTTTTTTTAATTTAATCGAAGTTTTATGAAGATAGAAATTATGTTAAAGTATTTTTTTAAAACACCTATTTGAAATATTTTACACACAAATATCCACAGATGTCATTGCTATACAAGTTACATCATACTAACTGACAGACGGACTTCGACGTTCATTAACGTCCATACTCCTTTAAGGAAAATTCGCACTGACGTTCATTTACGTCCATACTCTCGGACTGGTTAACCCATTGCAACACAAAGCAGGCGAATCGCCAGCCAATGTCAATTTGTCACTGACTCACATAGCCAGCGATTCGCCAGTTTGGAGCGATTTTTTTACATTAAAACTGAATGACAATAACTTTCACAACTCCGAACTGAATACACTCTTCAAAAACTATCTGGGGATGAGCCATAATGATCTAGCTTACGAACAACAACAAAATTACCCTTTTGTGTTACCATTTTTAGTTTGCGGGTTATTTTTAATCTTAATTATTGTATTTTTTAAAATGTGCCAAAATTAAATAGTGTGCTGTATGAACACATTATGTCATCTTTATTACTGGTGCAATGGATTAAATAGTAAATTAAAGAAACCACGGTTATCTTGCATTTTCCATTACTTATATTTCAATAACTAACTTTGTGGATAAAAATATATATTATAAATGTATCACAAAGATGAAGCAATTCATGGGAAGATAATAGGGGTAATTCATGGATAATTCCCAGTGTTAATGTACTTATAATTAAGCATGTTTAAAACACTGCTTATGTTTGAGTACTTATATAAAACCACTTAATTATAATGTAAGTATGAATAAGAAGCGGTTATTCAAATTTAACTAATATTTTATCTTTATATTGACATCGGATTCAGTCAAATATACCGTTAAACTGAAAAATTTACAACATATATCGGCTATACTACATTACAGAAACATAAAATGACAATTTTGTTTCATTTCAATACCGGACTTATCGAATGTACCGATATCATAAACATTGAAATTGGCAAACACACACACATACGAAATAATAACAATGGAAAAAAGATGTCGGGAAGGCCAAAACCAAAGAGTGCAAAAATATATTTAGTTGATGTTTTAATAAAAATAACGTACACAATTCGTAACTTTTAAAACTGTTGGACCATACTGACGAAACAGAGCATCTACGCGGTTTCCGCAAACAACACAAATATATTTACTATCCGATTCCATTTTTTGAACAATATTATACTAAATAACCATTTTTAGTTGTATAAATATAAATAATAGCTGTAAATACACGCTCGTCGTTTATTTTAAATAATCATAACAACTCTTCGAGCTGTCAAGTAAGCTGCAACGCGAGTCCATAGATTTCGGCAATTTCAATGTCAACAACAGTTTAAAGAAATTTTGTCTATGGATTCATAGAAACGAGTCTTACCCAGGTAAGTACTTAAATCATTGCTTTGAGTAGCTACCTACGTTCCACACGTGAAATGGCTTTCAATAAATAATATTAGTTTTGTAAAAACAATATTTGTAGTAAGATATTATAATAAGGTTCTTAATTTTTATATTATTTGACATAAAAAAAATAATTAATTTACAATGATTCTGAATGCCAAATTTAGTAAAAAACTGGAGTTTGGTAGAATAATTTTGATTATTTGCATCATATAGACCTATTTCCTAAAAACTTTAAAATAATGTTAAAAATTAATGATAACTCTTAATTTATTTAATTTCATAGAAAAGATTAAAATAAAAATCATGTTTAATCCACTTTCGTTTTTTATTTTAAAAAAGTGAAATCTACCAGAGCGAACATTAATCCGCTTCGATTTGATCTGACAACGAATACATGGTAAATACTGCGTCTTCATTGGAGAAGTTTATTTACTCATAAAACTTCTTGTTCGTAATAAATGAACATTGGCGGGTTTATTGCTAAAATTTTACTTCTAAATATTTTGAAAAAGAGCTAAAAAAACTGAATAGTAATACTGATCAATGTACCTAAGGGTGGTGATTGACCGGAGCCATTTCGTCGTAACGTGACACATTACGATGCGAGCATTCAGGCAGTCAGTACAGCGAGACGAGCGATCCATCCATAGTTTCGGTTGCTCCCTGATGCTCGCCGCGAACGATATTACAACGTTACGTTACGACGAAATGCTCCGGTCAGTCACCACCCTTATACAGCTGTTTCAAATTACTGTGCAGGTAGTGCTTGTATAATACATACTGATCAAATTAAACCTCCGTCTATCCGTTGCGGTCCCCCATGAACACTAAGTGCAAATAAGGATGGGTGGAAGATTAACAGAAACACCAACGATTTATAGTTAAAAACACATTTGTAACTTTTTCCATAAGTAATACTAACAGAATCATACATCAAGTTTAATACAATAATTTTAAAATGAATTTTTGGTCTGTTCGCCTTCAATTTCATCTCATAAAATAAAGAATATGCGTGACCATAGACAACTGAATTTTATATTTAGTTCAAATGCACTGTGTATTCTTTTATTAGGCATATTTTAATACTAAAAATCAGAATTAATCTTGATTAAGGCCGAAGCACGTCCAATAAAAAAAATTATATTTTGCCTCTGATACATTTATTTAAAAATAAAAATTCGGATTGTTATCATAAAAAAAAACACTAATTCTGGTTAGGCTTCAAGGAAAACCATTAAAAAAAAATATTATATGTATATATTTGATCCACTTTCTTTAAAAGCAAAAAGCTGAAAAAGAAATGCATATTTAAAGTAAGTTGCGGGATTAAATTGAATAATAATTATATTTGATATTTGAAGACATTTTTCCCGTTAAATACTTTGAAAGGTGCATAAAGTTTTCTTTTATTTGAAATAGGATCATACGTATTTTTTTTACTTCAATGTACATTACATTTTATTGTGCTCAACAACTGTGTGAAACCCCCGGCGCGCCGCGGAGGTCATATTTTGTACATACATATTGATGACGTTGCAACATATACTTATCATCGTTTTGTAATGTAAATGTGAACGTCTGGAAATAAACCGATTTATTACAAACATCGAAATCCCTATAAATGACATCCACACTAACTTCGTTTTCAATTTACTTCATAAACGATGAGACATCTACAATTCCTTAAAATGCGTACGGTAATGGTGAAAATATTCTATTCTATTCTAATTTTATACATATGCTATTCTAATTTTCAGCTTCGTATTTTAGCATCTTTGATTTGTTAACAAATGATTTTCTATTTTCATAAATCGTATTTGAAATATTATAACCATTGTTGTAATTATTATGTTAGGAAGTTTCCTACATAACTAATAACTGCAATAAAATATAACAGTAAACAATAGACAATGGAGAACATCTTGGATCTTCTTACAGGTGCTTGGTGAAACATCTATTTGTGTAATATATTAGTAAAGCTTTATGAAGAAGAAAAACCCAACAGTGAAAAACACTAAAAGCAATTAAACATCAATGAATAATTTAATAATTTTAAACACCTAAAACACGTTAGTTCGCATTTACTACGCTGAGAATGTTGGGGTTTGTGCGCCCGTTCGAGGGGTCCTGCCCAACATGTTGGCCATACTCCGGCCCAAGAAAGCCGAGAAGGCGCAATAATACGGCGGCTCCACTTTCCCCCCTTCCGACTCAGCCGATTGACAACATTCTTAATATTTTTTTATCTATCATTATCATTTTCTTATCCATAATCTACATCTGTATAAGCGTCTACGAGGTAGTATTTTACGAAAATGGCGCATGTAAATCATCCAAAATTATTATTATTTTATGTATGTAACAAGTACAATATATTTTATTATCTTGTTTGATTTTTGGTTTGTTCAATTCATTATATTACATTTTACGATTTGAAGCATTTACGTGTAAATCAATGCATAAAAAAAACTTTAAGTTTTCAAAGTACATTAAATTATTTAAATACAAATGGTATTATTATTTTTTTATCTAAATCAACAGTACTACAGCTAAAAAGAAAACAAATAATTATTGTGCAGTGAAGTTCATATAGAAGTATAACACGGATTTTTTAAATAAAATTTGCGAATTTCAATTCAAAATTGCGTAAATTAATGTCATGATGAATCAAAATATGTATTAGTATGTGATATACATACTAATATAGAGTTTCTGCTTAATAAAAAAGCTTCTTTACATCTCACCATTAGATGTCTCTGGTGAAGTTCTAGTGATTCAAGAACAAAGTTTAAAAATTGGTTTATATATATATATATAGAACTTCCCAGAATTTATTCAGAGTATTGTGGTTGTCAATAATGGGTAGAATTAATGAATATTACACGTGTGTAAAGTGATCACTTAAACCAGCCTATGACGGTCGTCAGCCCCGTAAATGCCCAGACTTCCATATTCTTCTTCAGCTTTGATGAGATGACAAAAAATAATATAAAAAAATGTAGTTTCATTAATATGAAAATATAATAAAAATTACATATAATATAAATTAGAACGCAAAATATTCCAATTAGGGTATATTTAAAAAATATGTTATTTATTATATCTTTCAACCCCCGCACCATAGTTATTCCTCCATTTCCATAATTCGAAAATCCATTTGACACCACACCGCATGCAAAGCCACTCGTATACTGAAATATACAGACATACAACATCCTGAAACTCAATATTATATTGTATTTCATGAAACTTCCCTTAGGTTATTATTTTAATTTCGTTATACTTAAACATAAACTGTTCGCTTCTGTAAAATAAATAAATAAACATTATACAGAAATTGTAAATTGTTTACATTCTACAGAATTGTTATAAGTTTAAAGTAAAAGAAAATTCTTAAAAATACTGCGAGATAAAATAATTCCTTAGGAAAGCTTTTTAAAAGTTCGAAATAAAGTTTTCAAGCGTCGAATCGCCGCTAAAAAGAGACGCATATCTTATTTTTCTCTAGCGCGAAAGAGAGACAAGCATTAGGGGAGTCTTGGCTTGTACGCTATCGAAGGTAGAGGCTGCTTTGAATTCTTGCCGCTAGTCGTTTGTTGCCAGTTCGCATTCGCGTTGCGCGCCGTGTGAAGCGGCGTTTGGTGTGTCTCGCCGGCCCTCCGATATCTAAACAAACAATTTACATCGTCAACTAACTTGAAATTTACTTTTTCCTGTTTTAAAGTATTCAATATCACGTGAAAATAAGTTCTTTCTGTTCAGTTACACATGATTCAATAGTGCTAAACCCCTGTTTGCAGTTATTCAACGTAATAACTCCACATGTTTATACCTCGCGTAAGTTTTCAAAACTAGCTTAAAGTTTCGTAACTAATACATTTGATGAAAAATGTAATTTATATCTGTGGTGAGAGTTAATTGTGCTATCTTTTTTTGTGAAGTGATCATCATTATTTTTTGGAAAACAGCGGACCTGCCTACAAAAACGAAGGTAAACCTACCTACCAACCAAAGTAAAACTTGTGCAATAAAATTTTTAACATAGGTTTATTATTGTTGTATATGTTTTATACATAGTTTATTATGTATTTAAAATTCTCAAGACATGCCTTAGGTGTGTTGAACGTCCACTTGATAAAGTATAAAATATAAACACATCCCGCATGGAAATGTAATGCCTCTTCTGTTTCTTGGTATTAACTACCTACAAACTTTTAAGCCCGATCTTGCTCTGGTATTACAGCGTGCTTTGGTCCGATTTCCGTAATTTTTTTTCTCGCGTGTGTTCCTCATACGGAAATTAACCATGTGATGAGTTATTAAGATGTTTTAATTATTAAACATGAAGATGGCTGCTTTGTTTTGATCGTGAATCAGCCTCCAGAACCGAACCGAAAACCGGTCAGCTGTCGCGTGCAGGTACAGCCGTGTTTCATAAATTTTATGGTGCATGGCGGTGTTGCCAAGTCTCCCATGGATTTTAAAAATTAATCAGTCTACAAAATATAAAATTAATTAGATGATGCATCAATAAATTAAAACATGTCGCTGAATAAGTCTGACGCCCGATACCACAAATTCGCCGTTTGTCTAATATCGTCTTTTTCTTCTTCTTTAAACCCTTGCGCACCCGATGGTGCAAAGGGCACTGCATCATATAAACGCAGTGTTATCTTGATCGTTAATACATGAAGGACATGTGATCAACCCTCCGCCTTAAGAACCAGTCAAGGGTAATATCGAATAAACATTCCCACTTCCAATATGTATGGGTACCATTTACAAAAAAAAATGATAAAAGATTTTTCCTAACGTATTTGCAATGTATGTACTATTTTTAAGGCAATTTTAATTCATAATTATTGTTTATAAACCGCGTAAGTAATATTTATAAAGTTCAAAAGTAAACTTGGCATTATCGAGTATTTCAAATACTTGAAAGTGGTCAGGTCAGTCGGAATAATCGGTGGCTATGTATGAGGAGATGCATGAATGTGGAAGAGGCGAATATTGTTTGCCAGCACAGATTGCTTAAAATATAAATTATTGCTATTTATTTAATAACCGTTTTCGGTACTTGACCAATAAAAGCTGATTTTTTATTATAAATTTCAAACACGCGATCGCGCAAGACGTAAGATGTTTGAAATGATAATTATACGAGTATATACAAACGTAATATTAGAATATTTGAAAAATATTGAATACTTTACTTTTTTCTTACGCGCTATATGTTTTCTCGTTTGATAATCAAGATACATTATTATTACATCGAACTTTGACCTAAGCAAATGAGATGAACGAATCATCAGCAGCTAGTAGAAAATACTATCTACTTACATAAGTAACGATAAAAAACGCATGAAATTGTATGTGAATATATTATAAAAACGAATAATACCTACGTACATTTTATTAATACAGAAAAAAAAACTAACTAACTAACCATCACGCCGCTTCCCCGCAGGGGTAGGCAGAGAGAATAGAGCGCCACACCACTCTGTCCTTGCAAACATTCTTCGCCTCTTCCACGTTCATGCATCTCCTCATACATACCCGCCGATTGTTACGACTCCTAACCTGACCACTTTCAAGTATTTGGCATACCTGATCGTGCCATGTTCTTCTCGGTCTTCCTCTGCTTCTTTTCCCGCTAACATTCGCCTCATAAATTTGTTTTACCGTTCTTTCCTCACTCATTCGTTCTACATGTCCAAACCATCTCAACACACCTTTCTTAATTTTATCGATAATGCTTATCTCAGCTTTGCATTCTTTCCTTATTTCACTATTCGCACATCTATCATATAATACAGAAAAATAGTTTAAATAAGTTCATAAACGGGTATCTTCACGAAAATAATGTGCCATTTACATTTTATGTACAACCATGATACACGATTTACCCACAACGAAGGTTTGATAGTCCCAAGAATTAAAATAAATATGGCGGTCGAACACTTCAATATATCGTTTCGAACATTTTTACTTTTTTGCTGACAGAGGTTAGAAGTAAAAATAAAATATGTAACAAAGGCAAAATAAAGGAATGGGTAAAGATTAAGAGTAAATTTTATGAAAATTGTAAAACAGTTTATATATTTTTTTTAAATCTGTCTTATTTGTGTGTATATTAATTAGGTTAAAATAGATAAAAACGAGAACAAACGTATGTAAAAAGAATACCGACAAGACACACAAGGTGGCTTGGTGGGTCTTCGCAAAAAATATTTTTAATGTTTTTTAATTGTTCTTTTAGATAAATGTATACAATTTATATTGAAAAAAAAACACTAAAAAGAAATATCGGTTATTAAATTAGTAGTCCACTTGCAAACCACGTTATGTTAAAAAATTAAGTTTTTTAGCCAATGGCGGCAATCGGTAGAAAATTTAAATTATCAAAGTCTATGTTTGACATAATCTGCAAAAATTCGTTAAGTTAGGGATAAGATGTAATAAAAAAATAATACTCTTGCAAAACTCGCTATGCCGATCGACAGTTCACTTTCAAAATTATAGTATCTCAAAAAAGCTCAAATCGGTAGAATATTTAATCTTCTACCGATTGCCGCCATTGGTTAATAAAACTTAAAAAAAAACTAACGTGGTTTGCAAGTGGACTACTCAAATACTCAACATATAAATGATTTTTAAAGATTCTCTTTGTATTTGTAAAACAAACTTTATCGCAAAAGAGTATTTATTCTTTGGCTATCTCTTATGCATCATTTCATATTAATATTTACAATGATATTAAATGCGTTTCATCTCTTTCCCGGGTTGCTTGCCGTAAGGTTTGAGATGGGAAATTCGGGAAGTAATACATTTTTTAACACGTTATGGCATGACACCTAATTACGTCACGAATTGTCTGTTTTCCGCCATTTAAATTGTGTTTAGTTAAATCCATTGTATCTCTTTTATTTACTTAAAAATCTCAATCAAATGAGTCATGATTTTTTAAAATTTCTTAACATAGATGAAGAAAAATATGGATGTCTGCGTATTAACAGGGCTTATGACCTATCATAGGCTGGTTAAGTAATCACTTTACACTCGTGCAATATTCACTATTCTATCCATGATTCACAACCACACTACAAAAAAAATCGGAGCTCCGATATATAGTGATTAATCTTATGACACCGTTCATTCTGAGTTCACAACAGCCATCTATGTTGGATTGAGAATAGCTTTAATTTAGCAGAGACCCTTTAATTTTTATGCAAGATCCAAACCCTGGATTATTATTACGTACTGGGAAGCACCTGAATTTTTTTATGTAGCTTATAATTTGACAAGTTATTTTTATTCATTTGAGTGTCTCCACATTAATTAAAATCTTCATCTTTTTTATGTATAAAAGGGAAATAGTGGCATTTACTAAGTAAAACTTAAATAAAAAATGTATAGATTTTACCATAAAGTGACTGCCGAATCATTCAATGTAATTGTAAAAATAACTTCTACGTGGAGATTTGTAAACAAGTATTCGGACACACTCAGAATGTTGTGAATATAAATTGATTTGCCATTGAAAAATTAAGTAAATACCCTAATTGATATTGACATCATCATGACATGATAGCGCTTCAGTGTCTTTTTTTAATTTTTTTATTTATTGGAAAACCAACAGACTACTTACAAAAATAACATAAAATAATAAAATTGAAAAATCCATTTATAGGTTTTCACTTAAGTAATCTAAAAATAAAAAATAAACTGTCATATACATAAAAGTATGACTATATAATAAACTTACATTAAATGTTTTTATCAAATAATAGAAATTTTCTTAATCAAATAGTCACATACATAGACATCAACAATATTTCTTTTAAACGTATTAAAATAAATATTATTGATATCTATTTCATTAAGCATAGCATTGCACATATCGCAGGCTCGATTTAAAAATGAATTTTGGTAGGATTTGGTGTGCATTTTAGGGATTTTAAATAAAAAATTGTTTCTGGTCTATGCTCCCGGGACTCTATTATTTAAAATTTTATACGATGTGTCAAACGACATATTGTCAATGTTTACGTCAAAATTCACTGACCATCTCCTTCCTATGACATATTTCCTAGTGAGGGTAACCTCTATATAATGTACGTAACTAATATATGTACATAGTTCACCTCCATAGTGTAGTGGTTAGTGCACTAGGCTACCATGCTGGAGGTCCCGGATTCGATTCCCAACAGGGTCAAAATAAATATTAGTGATTTTTCAGCATAATATTTATTTAATAATACCCTGAACTGGTACCTGAAGCGGAAGGCTGATCGCCTTTCCTTCCTGTATTTAATGATCCAGATAACACTGCTTCTATACGATGCAGTGCCCTATGCACCATTGGGTGCGGATAAGGGTTAGAAGGAAGAAGGTACATAGTAGCTATTTGCTTTTTAAGACCTTAGGTTTATTCAAAACATGAATTTTATTTTCACTCTGTCCAGACAATATTTTTTTACGCCTTCAGCGAAGATAAAAATAAATAAGTACATATTTCAAGATTCGCCACAGAAAGTTTTCAAGGTCTAGGAGATAACCCTGAAAACTTTCTTTCTAGAGGGAAATGAAACGTTTGGTATTTTGGCAATCATTCAATTGCCTCGTCTCATATGATATTTACATATGTATTTGATAACACTGGTCCGGATTTTTTTCCGCACTGTAAATATACGAACGAAGTTTAGTAACGTTTTTAGTTTTAAAACCTTTACAGTCTCAAGGCTCAATAATCAGTAGCCCGGAACTTAATTTTCTTTAAACACAGGTAACATTTGACGTAATTGAATTTTTTACTTCAAGTATCGTTTTTGTATTACAAAAATATGCTGTTCTTCGAAATAAATACATGGTTTTGAAGAGAAAAGAGTCATTGAAAGGTGAGGAGTTAAAAATATATAATTTTTTCTCTCAATATATTCTGTAGGTACTGGGTTCTATTCCCACGGGGTCAAAATATATATTATTGATTTTTCACTCAAATACTTAATATTATCTCGGACTGGTACCTATAGCACAGGGCTGATCACCTTTCTTTCATGTGTTTAACGATCAAGATAACACTGCCTTTGCACGTGCCGTGTGCACTATTGGGTGCAGATAACGGTTAGAAGATGAAGATGTAGTTTTAGCTGAAATAAGTTTTGATGAAGAGACGTTTTCCCTCAAAACCGGTCGACATTATCATAAAGTTTTGTAAGAGTATTGAAAGAAATATAATGATTTTAAAAGTTAACATTTGTTTACAACACGATTTTATTTTCGCCATAAACTAACTCCAATTATTAAGTTTGTTTAATTGTAATTAACAATAAATCATCGTTACGTAAAGTTTTTTTTCCAAGGTTTATACCAGCATGGACAAGATGTTTAAACGTTTTCGATACCGGTATTATACTCGTACTACAACATGAAGGCATTGTATAAGTCAGAATACTGGTTTGCCTATTATTCTTACCGTAATAAATAGTATCGATCCATTACAGATAAGGTTCCATTGTATAAAAATGTTGTTTTGCTAAAGATGGTCACAAAAACAGGGTTATAAATCAAGAATCCATGCGCGTAAACCTTCTTTTAAAAAGTGGCCATCGTTTTTGTAATATCTATATACATAATCTAATATTATAGAGAGCTTGAAAATTATTGTTTTTTTTGCGTCATATTTTCTCTTATTAGGGATATTTTCTTTTTACGAATATACTGGTTTATTATATAAAATGATTACAGTGTAGTATCGTAGGAAGTTTGTAACAAGTAAGTCAGGCGAACGATAAAAGGCGAAATAAATATCTTGAATACAGAAAGTTGTAATTAATTTTGCTCCATCTTTATGAAGAATCATTAAAAACGTAGCCCAATTGAATTATAAAATAATTCTTATCCGTCGAAATATCAATTTTGATACGCCCAACGAATACTGTTGAATTTGCAGAAAACGCGAAAATGAGTAATCGATACCTGCTGCTACCTTTGCTATCGACTGTTTTAAAGACGAGTTCGGAAATTTCGATGCGACTAATACTGCCCGAACTCTTTTATCAACCAAATTCTATATCCAAATTTGATTCCAAAAAAACAAAATCGCGTTTATACTGTAAAAAACCCCATATCTAATTTATATTGGACTTGTTGATTTCAAATAATATCAATAACACAATATACTGGTTATTTGGTTTGTGATCCATTGAGGATTATGAAAATATTAGCCACTGTCGCAAACATCACTTATTTTTTGCTACTTTATTCTAGCGCATATAAAATGAATACATATTTCAAACCGCTATCCTGTATGTTTGGTGTTTTATGTTGGACTTGTTGATTTCAAATAATATCACAAGCACAACATACTCCATAATTGGTTTATGATCTTCTATGAAAGATGAAAATATTATTCGTTGTCGCAAACATCACATATAAAGTGTTTTTTTACTTTTTTTTCTTTTATAAAAAAATACTAGATATTTCAAACCGCTCTTCTGTACATCTGGCATTTAATGTTGGACTTGTTGATTTCAAATGATATCACTAACACAACATACTCCATACTTGGTTTGTGATCTTCGAAATCGTACGTAATGATGATGATGATTAAGTAACTGCCTCCATATTGGGTCGTCTAACTCGCTCAAACAAGTACAGGCTATAAATGATCATTCTACTGTCAGTCTACCTACCTTATGATCGGCTACAAGTTGATAACAAACTTTCATTGCACGTGTATTGTTACCGCTGTATGTGAAATGGAGAACGGCGCATATAACGCGGATAAGGAAGCAACGACCACCGGGTCTAGGTCATTATCTCCTAGTAGCTTTAGAAAATCAACTTTTATGCCCTATTTCTACTCCTTTCTTCTCCAAGAATTTTGTCGGAACAAGCAATCGCGCAAATGAGAACTGAATGGTAGAAACAAATGTAGAAAACTTACTATTAACAGAAGTCTTCAGAAAAATTACAAATACGTAACAAAGCTTTATACTAATATGCCTTTTTTAGAAGAAAAAAAGTATGATAGAATGAAAAGTTTCTTATTTCGTTAGAAATAACGAATAACAGAGAAAGTCTCTCTGTAACTCGCCATGCGAAAAGTTGCTTGTTAAGGGAGTAACTTTATCACATTTTTTATGCTCGTTATGCGAATCACTTGAGAGGTGCTCGTTATGAGAGGTTTCACTGTACTTTGTAGATTTACCGAATAGTAGCCATTATGCCTTTCAAATATCTAGCTCTTGATATCTATTAAACAATTTTATTCTCGTTTTCCAGTCAAGTAGTAATTTTGTAGGTACGCTTTATTCATAGGGCGTGTCGATGTGAGCATGAATACGTAGCGTAAGTATGTAGTCCGCACTGGGGCTGGGTATTGTGAACTTTAATAGCCGCTGCCCTTACGAGTCTGTAGGGTGGAATCCATATACTGAGGGCAGTTAATGTTTTTTTAGAAGGCAAATAGGATCGTTATTCCGCTATCAGAGATTCGTGTAGGATGCCGTGTTAGTTACGGTCGTGTGAACTGTGCCGAAATCCTTTTTGAAAAACGACATTTTGCCATGGACCCCCCCGCTGGTTTTTTTTAACGAAATTAATGACGGCATTTGCCATATTTTGTAGTTATTATAATAAACGTTTATACCGTAACACTTTTAATGCTGGAAATTGTATGGCGGGCCGCTGCGTAACTTCGAACAAATGACTGCGCTAATAATGTCGTGATTTATTGAACTTCATCACAATGTAAATATTATACAACACAGCTCCTGGAACGAATTTGTATACCTTTTGTTTTTAATAGTACAATATTGCGTTTTAATCGATATTCTGCTTTACTTAACTTAACCTCAGCGAACACTTATTATTTATTGATTCAGCATTAACTTGTGGAATGACGTCACCATTATTATGTTTAAAAATACGTCACCATTATTATCTATGTTTTATTTTACAAAAAAAATCTATGTTTTCTTTATCTATGTTTTCTTTTTAAAAAGTCCCGTTCCTTAACCCCCCTCTATTCATTACGCTACCAACCTCTTTATACCCTAAAAAAATAGCTCGTTAGTTTTAGTAATCACCTGTAGATGAACACATATGTAGTTTTTGAAACTAGTCGTGTGTAAAAAAAAATAAACTCAATAAGTGGTATAATACAAGTGTTATTTTAAAAAAAAAAACATAAATGTTCGTGAGCTAACTGATTTTAGAAGACGTGCACTAAATTAACTTTACCGTACCTACCTCTGTTACTGATGCCCTGGTATTCTCTAAGATCTACTACTACTACTACCATCACGCCGTTTTCCGCAGGGGTAGGCAGAGAGGATGGAACGCCACACTCTTCTGTCCTGACATACACTCCTAGCCTCCTTCACATCCATACATCTAGTCATACATGCCCTCCGATTACGCAGACTTTTGACACCGCCAGATTTTAGGTTCTGATTGATCTGTCGTCTTTTTCGGTCGTCCACGTTCTGTTTTCCCTCTCACATTCGCCACATATATTTTCTTAGTCATTCTCTCGCTATCCATTCGCTCCACATGTCCATACCACCGCAAAGAGCTCTTTCTAATCTTTTCAATTATTCCTCGTTCAGCCTTACATTCCTTTCTTATATCATCGTTTTTAATTCTGTCATACAATGATTTTCCACACATTCGTCTGAGGGAGCGCATTTCAACAGCATTCACTCTGCTTTCATCCTTCCTTTGCCAGTTCCATGTTTCGCTTCCATACATTAGTGTCGGTACTAGCACGCCGTTGTGAACCGCTAGCTTGGCTTCCATGGACATATTCTTATTCCCAATCACTCTGTTAAAAGCACCATTTATTCTATTCCCTGCATTCACTCTTCTCTCAATATCCTTATCCACTTTTCCATCCCTTGTGAACATGCTTCCTAGATATAAAAATTCTTGCACCTGTTCTAGGGATTCATTGTGCACGATAATCTGATAATAGTAAAATAAGTATGTAAATTCTGCACAGAATACAACATACATGTTACATACAAGTTTCAATTTGGATTTTCATTCATTAAATAAAACTCATTAAGTAGTATTATATAAGTGTTAATTTTTTTTAAAATAACTAAAACTTATTTATGATAGCTAATCCGATATTGCGTTGTCATTTTCTAATATTGCGTTTCTCGCTCTTAAGCCGAATTTCCTACAGAACCTTGGAATACGATCGTTTTATCATTTCTTCCAGAAGCTTCTCTCCCTTGCAAATCGACGGAACTTATCGCGAGGGAATTTTCTGTTTGCGTTGTTGAGAAATATTGTTTAATCTATCCAGTTTCAAGTATTCATCAATTTGCGCTGCACATTCCCGGGCGTATCGTTAGGAATTACGAGATTTAACTTAATTTCGACAACAAAGTTAGTCGTATCTGTTAAATAAATGTATAGCATTTATCCAAATATTTGTATTTTATACGTGTTACTTATTTATTTATTTTGGCCTTAAACTGTGGAATTAAAAGTATATCAAAATTAAGGTCAGAATTAAAATAATCACTATCGATAAAATTAAGAAAGGTGTGTTGAAATGGTTTGGACATGTGGAACGTATGAGTGAAACAAATTTATCAGGCGAATTTAGTTGGAAAAAAGCAGGGGAAGACCGAGAAAAACTTGGCATGATGAGGTGTGTCAAATACTTATCATATACGGGTCAGGAGTCAGAATAATCGGCGGGAGATAATCGTGTATGAGGAGATGCATGAATATGGAAGAGGCGAATAATGTTTGCAAAGATATAGTGGTGTGGCATTCTATTCTCTCTGCCTACGATGAAGCGGCGTGATGGCATTCTATTCTCTCTGCCTACGATGGAAGCGGCGTGATGGTAAGTTAGTTAGTATTAAAATGATAATTTAAATTTTTTTCGCGATCATATGCTACCAGTTTTAAATTTTCTATCGATATTTTGAAAAAGTTTTTTTTATAAATTAGGTATATATCGACTATATTTTGTATGTTAAAATCATTGTTAACTTTGTAGTATGGTAATATATTACTCTCCTTATCATTCATTATTAATGTGGTAATACTTAAAGTGAACGATGAATGATAAGGAGAGTGTTATATTTGGACGTTTTCACGATTTATTAGGTAATAAAAGTTTAGCTCGTTAGTTCGCATATTCGACACCGTTTGTCAAGTTGACTAGCGCCAGACTAACTAATTATACGTCTGGATGAAATTTGAAAGTAAGAAAAAACTCCCTTAAGTGAAACAAAAATATTTTTAGTAAAACGACTCTTGAAATGTATCTTGGTTCAGGTATTTTGTTTGTGATCTATTTTGTGTAAATTTATATATGGGTTTTAAACTACTCTTAAGTTCATCACCTGAAATCTGAAGCTTTTAAAGCTGAACGTGTTCTGGATATGTGATGTTAGAAGTTGAACTCTGAAGTTACAACTCTCATTTAGCGCAACACAACTAATTTTAGTAAGTATACAATCTCATATAGTTTTTATTTTATTTTGGAAAAAAAACTTGGCATGATTAAGTATTTTAAATACTTAAAAGTAGTCAGGTCAGAAGTCGGCGGGTATGTATGAGATACATGAATGTAGAAGAGGCAAACTCTTGCTCTTTTTTTTTTTACAAAAAATGTTAGTAATGTTAGTATGTATATAACCACTCACTGAGATTTCTGTCTACCGGTTTCGATACGTACTCGTATCTTCGTCAGAACAATCACTAAAACAGCATGCAAAGGACACTACACGCCACTGCCAGAGAACTATTCCCATACATTACTTTAAAAAAAAAACAAAAAAACGTAAATATTTAAAATAATAAAATAATAAAATATAGGCGATCATTGTTTGCAAATAGAGATCGCTGTTGGGTATATATTTATATAATAAAATAACAGCTATGTAATTTTATCCATATAAATTTTATTTGACCGGCAACCGGGTTTCGTCGTAACCGACATCATCGTCTAAAATTTATGTGGAAGAAAGTATAAAGTTGTTATTTACTATTTAAAATTGGATAGATATTACCCCAAAGTGATTGTCGAATCATTGATCTTATTGACTACCTGAAAAGATTAGTTTTTACGACAACTGTACATACTCGTATTTCTATTCTCGATTCCCTCGTAAATTTTACTCCCATGGTGTTCGTTAGGTTGGTAGATAGACGCAGACTGTCTAGTGCGTGGTAACACTTACTGTGTATATGAAAATCAGCCGTAACTGGCGCACCGAATGGTATTGGTCACAGATCAGAGAAATCCTACGCAGCCGATGGTATTAGTGGAACATCTAAATAAACATGGACGCAGTCTCGTTCTTGGTTTGTTTTGCTCCGGTGTCGTTATCTCCACTCGCCTCCATTAACCCCGCAGGCATATGGCAGCATTTAAACTAGAGATGCGCCGAGTACAAGTTTTACCGACTTACCGAGTACGAGTTTTACTCGGTTCGATGTTTGCCAAACCGAGTACATGGCCCAACAACTCGGTTCAATCAATCAAATGATTTTGGCTAATTTATTAGACCCCAGATTCAGAATGAAACCCCAGATTAGAATTGATCGATATGTAAACGAAGGATTGTTGTCAAAAGATAAGAGTCCTTTCAAGTTTCGGCAAGACATAAAACAAAATATACAGAGATAGCACATTTATCACGTGTTTTTATGTGCACCTGCAAGGATTGTGTATAGCTAGTAACGTCTATGAATAAAAAAGGAACAGGCTGTTACCAGAACGTGCGGAGAGTCTTGATTCTTACATCACAGCTTTAGTTTACTAAATTTTAAAAATTAATTGTTTGAATAAAATTTTAATGGATGAAACTTTTAATTCTCCTGTTTTCATTATATTTCCCAAAATATTATATTACTTTAGTTAAACCGGGTATAGTCGGTATTTGAACCGAGTTATTCGGCCGAGTACGAGTAGTAAAAAAACGCCGAGTACCGAGTATTAACCGAGTTCTCGGCCCATCACTAATTTAAACAGTCCCCGTATTCATCACGGTTATGTTTTCTGATAATCAGATCAGTCCTCGGAGAACCGTTATTTAAGATAGTATTAGGATATATCTCTCCTGGGAACCTGTACACCGTCTCGCCAGTGTACTCCTAATTAAACCTCTTAGTATACAAATACAAGTACTACAAACCGACGCCTCTGGTTACAGAACATTATAATATTGTGGTATTTTGACTCTGGGATGGACCGTATTATTCGATACCCCTCCGAAACTTTGAAACTATTAATAGAGATGTCTGTATCTTTTAATTGTGAATAATAATTCTCCATGCTCTTGCTTCCTTCTTGAGTAGTAGGGTATTTTAATAGATCGAGAATAACGTTTTAAATATTCAAGCTATATTTTTTACGATTTCAACAATCATACTTTAAATGCCAATAATTTAAATTTTGTTTAAATTTATAATTTTCTGTTATTTTTTGTGTCTAAATTAGGCATTACAAAACGCCTTTTCGTTAATAATTAAGGAAATTACGTCATAATCGTTACTTACGTTACGAGTTGAAACTACTATCAAAAGATACGATGAGTTCTTCCCAAAAAAAACGGTGCATATGTGTACTGTTACGTATGATTGTGAATAAAACAGAACTGCTGCTAAGTCACAGATTTCGTATCGCGCAAAAATGTCCAATGGTACATAATTCAAAATATCCGCAGTTTATATGCATTAAAAAATGATCAACATAGCACAAGAAATTCAATTAATATTTATTATATTATCATTTTTGTATTTTATGCCGTTGCTTGATTTTTTAAAAAAAATATATGTGAAGGACCCTTTTCCAACTATTATATTTACCTTCGTTCATTTGTGTGAGAAAGATGTCTTGCAAATGAAGTATGTAAACCAATTTATTTAACAAAAATAATTGAACTTGGATGTTCATTAGTAAATATTTTTCCGTATTGTTGATAGGTTTAGAAAAGTATTCGCTATCCATCCGTATTTAATTATATGTGAGTAGGTGTTTTAGGATTTAAAGTATAGTAGTTATAATAAACTACGAGTTCGTGGGTGTGTAGTTTACGGATTTTATCGTAAATCTATGAAACGAATTAATACAAGATTCGAAACTTTCTTTACGTTTTCAAAGTACATTGAACTCTTTGTTATGTATATTTAAAACATATATATATATATATATATATATATATATATATATATATATATATATATATATATATATATATATATATATATAACCGTAATAAACATAATTTTGAAACTTTACGAGTAAAATGTTTTATGTCTTAAGGTGTTGAGAACTGCTCCCATCGCACTGTACTAAAAGTTCCACGTGTCATCGGAAAGATTTGAAGTAAAATATAAACATTTAGTTACAGCAGCGAACACACACGAAGCATTCTAATTAAACACGTGAAGAAACTTGTTTACATGTATTAATTAAGTTAAAACGTTTCCGCTGTAGTTCCACTCAGTAAGAAAGTAAAAATATGCTGCTTTATCTTTAATGTGAGCACTAAGCACGTTTCTTATCACCGTCGCCTAGTTTTCTGTTAGCTTCAAGATGTTACTTCACTTAGCATGGAAATACGGAGCAGCTTGAACTCGTAGGTTAGTATAAGTAGATAAACGAACGGATTTATCGTAATAAATAGTATCTTAATAATAATGTACTTTATTATTATTATATTATATTATTATATTATTATATTATATTATATTTGTCCGCCTCCGTAATGTAATGGTCAGCATGCTCGCCTACCGTTCTGGAGGTCCCGGGTTCGATTCCCAAGGAGGGTTTAATAAATATAAGTGATTTTTTCACTCTAATATTTATTCAATATTACACTGGACTGGTACCTGAAGTGGAGGGCTGATCACCTTTCCTTCATGTGTAAACGATCGAGATAACACTGCGTTTATATGAAGCAGTGCCCTATGCACCATTGGGGTCCGGTAAGGGATTTATTATTATTATTATTATTATATTACTCGAGTCTTTTGGTACATAAATAGCACCTTATAATGTGTACTAATAAATTTCATTTTATTTCTAATAAGTATAATTCTTTTACAACAAATTCAACTAAAAACAACCGTATATTTTATGTTATATATTCTTATCATAATTAAAACATATTTCTTACTAAGACTCACATACACTTAAATTATTACACTCTGTTACGTATAAAGGTCAAGTCATGAACAATTTAGAAATACATAAAAATTTTAAGTTTTATAAAACGTTATTTTATGTGTAGTATGCTGTTTAAAAATACGTCACCATTATTATCTATGTTTGCTTTTACAAAAAGTCCCGTTCCTTAAGCCCCCCCCCCTTCCCTCTATTTATTACCCTATCAACCTCTATATATACACCTGAATATTTTTTGCTTGTTAGTTTTAATTTTCACCTGTAGATGAAATCATCTGTTAGTTTTCGAAACTAGTCGTGTTTAATAAAATAAAACTCATTGAGTGGTTTATTACAAGTGTATGATTTTTATTAACAAAATCCAAATTTACTAATTCATATCAACTATGATTCTAACTCGTTTCCCTATTTACAGACTGCACTCTTTCGACCATATTTTTTTATAGACTCGTGCACACTGCGCTCTATGCTTATTTAAATGATGACGTCAGATTTTTGTACCGCCTGGTTTATGTCGACCAATCATAAAGTTCTCATCATCAATCATTTAGCCTGGGCGCACACTGACAAAATTTCAGTCTCTGAATTAAGAAAGGTTCGGAAAGCATACGATTTTAACTGGCGCCGGCGCCGTACTTTTCACGAATTTTAAATCATAATTTTGTCTCTTGTTCTTCTGACAGAATTCGCTAGAATTATCAAGAATAAAGGACTGAAAACAGTCGTATCTGAAAAAAGGCTTATTCTTTTCCAGGCGAAGTATTCACTAACTCTATTTTCCCCACCGTAACAGTCGGCCGCAGTACACTTTGCGCTTGTGTACATAAATTACTTTTAATACATATTTTTTTACGAGGATAATAAAGAATATGAGGCTACTTCTGTGAAAATAAAATTCTAAAGGTCTACTATAAACAGAGTTATTTAAATAGTTTAGCCGACAGCTGCAGCGGGGTATAATTTGTGCATACGCTTTCAGGTACGTTACCTGATGAATATTCAGGAACGTTTGAGAGAAGTAACCGCAACGGCCGACAATCGGCGTCTTCACGCGGCTAATGGCTAGCCCAACTGAATATTCAGGATCGTTTGCGAGAAGAAATTAAGAGTCTGACAGCCGTCAATGTGCGGCCATGCTAAAAAAAACTCAAACGAGTGATAGGGGGACCTTGTTCGTCTAATTTGATGTACCCACAATACAAAAATGTGCGAGTACTAACATTTCATGTATTGGAAGAAAACTGTTAGGTTGGGTAGAAAAATAACTCATTTTGGAACGATTACGTATGTATTGGCACATAATTATATGTGATATAAAAATAACCGATCATTAAAACGAGGGCGTACGCAATAAACCGCTTTTGAGTGATATATTTTGGCTGTTATCATTATTTGTTAATATTGATGTGTGTATATAATTACTGAAAGTAACTGTCTATTATCTTTAGCCTATAAATCCTTAATTACACGATACTATCGGCAATGTTACATCATATCTGCCTACTTTTCGAAATAGTATTAATGATTCTGCGCTTTATTTATGAAGTATACTTATTTAAAAAGTAATTTATTATTTATACTTTGCAAATCAATCTCATGAGAACATCGATCGAAATTGAACTGTTTTGCATGTGGTAATCAGAAGGTCTATGATCTGGGGGAAATTTTGTTTGGCGGCAGTCCAATAGTATTTTGAACTACTCATTCATTCGTTTCTACTTTCTCCTCGGATCTTAAAATACAACGAATGCTTGGGTCATTATCAAAATTTAACTATGAGCTAAGGGTTTTTTTTATCCTCTATTTTTGAAAACATGAATGTACAATACATTCTTATTCTGGGTTTCTGTCTTATGGTCGATGGTAACTTATTGCTTTCTTTTTCATCTAGACTGCGGAACCTTTAGTGTGGAACCGTCATATGAGGTGTTACATGATACGATAAACGACACGTCACTGTTTGATATCAGAACGATTTTTCTTTTCGAAAGTGAATATAATATAATATTTAATTAGTGAGGCACTAAGAGACCCCTTTTAAATGTGAAAGTCTTGGCATTTACAAGGCTCATGACTAATCATCAGCTGGTTTAAGTAATAACGTAATACACTGTGTAACATGCCTATTCAACCTACGATTGAACGTCCATATCATGCGAGTTACGAAAACTGAAATAACGCGAAAAACTGTGTTTTAAAGTTGTAGTCTTTGACTCGTGCAAGCGATGAATAATACACGTATGTAATCCGAAAAACTATTTTAATTTTGTAGTTTTTGACTCATCTGCAATCCAAGGATCATAAATGTATATCATTAACACAAAAACTGTGCTTTAAATTTGTTGTTTTTGACTCGTTGAAATCGGAGAATCACAAATCTATATAACACCAAAAACTGTGTTTTAAATTTGTATTTTTGACTCGGTTAAATCAGATATTCATAAACTTATATGACACGAAAAACTGTGTTTTACATTTGTAGTTTTTAACTCGTTCACAAGCGTTGAATAATAAATGCATGTAACCCGAAAGACTGTTTTAAATTTGTAGTTTTGACTAGTAAATTTTACGATAAAAACATATAAATTACTATCGTAAGAATACATTCGATTTACTGCCTTATCAATAAAATGTTGTCGCTGGAGGTTTTTAACAGTAAAGTATCGAAATAAGGTTTATTGGTGACAGAAATGATCAAAGTACGTAGGTTTGTTTTTGGATATTCAACGCAGCGGGCACACCTGAATAATTTGCTCCATAAATAATAACACCGGAAACGTTACTCTCGAGGGTGTAATAAGTAAGCCCAAAATAACACGGTCTTCTGTAGTTTCACAAAAGAATCCGGTAATGTATGGTTTATTTATTTTTATTTTTTATTTACGCCTACTCTACATTACTTCTTACAAATAATGTAAGGAATCCCGCAGCGTACGCAGTACAAAGCAGTAAATGATAAGAGCTTTAGTATTGTTTTATCATTCGTATCATAACCATTGATAACTTTTTTACATTTGTATAATACTAGCTGTTCCAGCTACGTGTTGCTGCGGTCTGGTTAAATGTAAAATAAAAACAGTAGAAAGCACACATTTCTGATATGCTTTGCAATGCTTGTGAAGAAATGAAAATATAAGAAAAATGTATGGAATTATAATATAATCAAAAACATTCAAAATGCTAAGTTGCCGAGATTGTCAAGCAGCACGCTCTCTGCCATGAATAATGTTTAGTAATGCGCCAGTTGCTGTACGCAGTAGGCGCTGCCATTTCGGTAAAAAAAAACTGTTAAAAAAATGCCTATCATAGGTGTTTATAACTGTGATTTTTGGAGATTTAAGATTTTGAACAAATGACGTTCACTTTTTTGTTTAAATAGATATATAAAACATGTGCATATTCGAGGCAACTTTGTGTTAAAATTTCTAAGCAATCGATGAATAGCTTTAGGAGATTTATATTTTGAACAAACGTACATTTACATTTTTATTTATATGGATAAAAATTCCTTTTTTAAGCAATGTAAATGATTAAAAATCAATTAGCTAACAGTATATCCGCATAAAATATGACTTGAAATGAATAAAATAAAATAACTCTGAGTGTTCAATATATGTTACATACTATTGTAGCGTGAGTATGAGTGTGTGTTATTTAAATATATCATGTGCAATTTCCCTACTTATTAATAGCAGTAATTGAATTCGCACATTTTGTAAACAAAATAAATCAAATTACTGAGGACATTTATTCGCAAATTTAATTATTATGTTTGTTTGAAAATGCCCTTGTAAGGTAAAATGGTAAACAAAACGGATGGGCAAACAAAATGAAAAAAGAGTCTAGAATATGGTGTGAAAATTCCAAAATGGCGTTTACGCCCCCATCGCTTTCGGCAAGCGACATGTACCAACTAACTTCATGCAAAACGTATATTTGATTCTATTAATTTCAAAATCACCCAAAAACGTTTTAAACGCGGGTAGTTTTCAACAAAAAAATTGTATAAAATCTCAAAATTCTATCGAGATTTATAATAATAAAAATAAAATATTTACTACTAGAAACTCAACTTATAAACTAATACAAAACTCAATTCATAAGTATTTTATAATTTAAACTATATGATTTAAACTATCACTCGGTCATGTCGTATTTGATTGCAAAAAAAAATCTTTCATGGGGTTAACATATTTCGGGAATCTGAATGCACGAATTCCTTGCAAAAACTAATAGCAAAATTAGTTAACCCATTATAATATTATTTTTTTATTACAATGGAAACGCAATAAAAATAGTTACATATTCCACGTTATAATACTGCATTTTTTATGGCAGTATTTGTTCATATTGATATGCCTATTATGATGTTCTTAATGTATTGACCGCACTTTTACCACTAGTAAACACCTTTTTGTTTCATATTGCTTTCTATATGCGTTTGCTTATCTATATATCGGTTGGTATGATGTAAACAACCAAAATATCAAATTAGTGAAGAAAAAAAAATATTGATTTTTTGAAAATATATTTGGGTGTCCGTTTTGAGAAAGAAAAAAAAACTACATTTAAATAATAATAGTATAATATTTACTTTTTGTCTCTCCTTTATACTAAACTTTTGGGGATTACGTTTGTTTACCAAGTAACCACCGATAAGGTATCTAAGTCTTTTTTCTTCGTTTTGGGGGTTTTTGAAATAAAACATTCATTTGTAAGTATGTATACTGGGGCGGGGAGATACTATCTCACCCACTTCACAAAACACAAATTCTCTTATCTAACCATCCTTGTAAAAATAAAGTTTATTTATTTATCCCCTTATACACCCGTTAACGATATCTTTATCTAAATTTGAATTTCTCCCATGAGCTTTGTTCTCACAGTTAAAGGCCATTTAGCTTCATGGCGTCTGATCTTTATTTTATTATTGCGTTAGTGTTTGTCTATTCTTGTATTTCGGAAATGGTGCTTTGAACATTTTGTGAACATTGTAACTTTCAGTTAAATTTTTCATGTTTAAAAAAAAAATAATTGGATTTTTCCTTCTTAAAATTTTCAGTCTCATATCCAACCATCGATTTTTAAATATTTGGGCTTTCTGGTATTAGGAAGTTAATAATTCAGAATATTTGCCAAACGCTCTATAACGCTGTTTTAGTAAAAAATTAGCCCGAGGCCAATTTTTATAAAACATTTTTCAATAAACTGAATTGTTTTTTTTTTATTAATAAAATAAGTATAGAAGCTGCCTTAAATAATTTTACAAATTAAATATTTTCATAAGGGGTGTCCTTAAAGTACTATTTTACGAAATAGGCGTTATATAAATTCTATATTTAATCTGAGATTATAACAATTATTATAACTACCTATTTATCTTACAACATAAGTTTAAAACTTTTTGTATCAAAATTTTTATACCTGATTGAAGTTGTAATATATGTTGAGGAACGCGGAGGCCAAAAATGTTCTGATTGATAATTTCTACCCAGCCTCGAGGTATGTAAAATTCATGTAGAGCAGTTATTACTTTGAAAATTAGGCATCATTAGCGCAAATGTAATGTTACAGTTCGATACTTAATATACGAGTGATAGTAACTGTCATAATAATTATCATAATATGACGTGAAAGTTCGGCAATAAAACTATATAACAAGGTAACCGTAGACTAAACGATCTATAAAAAATGTTGAAAAATAATAATTTATTGGTATCATTACAGTGATTCATTTTACATCCATATTTTTTCGTTAACAAACATTCAGGCCTAGAAGCTTTTTATTTGCGTGTTTATAAAAAAAATATTATATGTAGATAATGTAGCAACACATTGTTACATAAATATGTACAGTGATGCTTAGTAGGGTCGCTTTCGTAGCTTAGGTTGCTTGGTATTCCTCCTCAGGACTTTGGGTTTGGGGGTGGGTATAGATCGCGGGAGGTTGGTCTGTCGATGCGGATGGTTTCCTAATCGGGCTAAGGTCCCCTGGTAGGGTTACTAACTTTCTTGCCGCTGTCACCCTGGGTATAAGAACATGGTGGATTGTACTCACCATTTAGTATTAACTTACCAGCCCCGCTGACAGTGATAGGAACTTTGAAAGCAAAAGTAATATTTTTTATCTTTGATTGCGAAAACCTTTGCATGATTGATTAATTACCGATATGAGATTTTTTTAAAGTGTAATGTCCGAATAGAAACCAAGAAGTTTCTATACTGTACCTGGGAATATGGTGGAAGCTTTAAAAAATACATGCATTCATTTATTTATTTCTTTATAATATCTCACATAGGCAAAGCCTTTGCGTAGGCATACGATAAAATACAAGGAACACTATATTACAAAGTAAATCGCAATAATTTTAAACCAGAAAATAGGTGGAAAAATAAAGTAAAGTGTAACAATAAAGAAATTTTAAAAAAGTAAAATAAACCATTTTTATTTTTAAGAGTAATAAAAATCGTTAATGTAATGTTAATATTACGATATAAACAGCTAATATCTATCGAAAGTATTAATAGAGGTACATGATTCAAAAGTAAAATAATCTCATTAATAAAGATAAAACGATGAAATTTGTTATTACAGTAGATTGCATTACAGTATATTTTATTAAGTGTTGGAATCATTCCTTTTTTCAATTCCCTGTGTACTTTTTTATTCAACAATTATTTCACCGTTACATTATTTATAAATTCAAGGATCTTTTTACAGTCGTGCATGTAATAGGTGCCTCGATCTAGTCCAGTACCTTTTCGGCGATCTCAGAAAGCAGTTAATAATTAATAAACCATTTTGCTTTAAGGTGCTATTTGGGATCAAAGGTAACATGGTTCAAGAATAAAATTTATGCTACATAAATTTCCCCTTCCCGCCGGACTCTGGGCTCGCGTTACAGACTGCTTGTCGATATTTCACTCTCGCGGACAAATAGCGCGAATCCCCAGCTGAAATACATAAGAACCGGACTACATGCCATTGCTAACTGGCCCGTAACTTTTTATGCGAGCAAAACTCTAATGGCGAACATTTATTTCGTGGGATTATGGTGCACTTAAGGAAATTGGGCCTTATCTAGCAGTAAAATTGCCTGTTTATGCAGTATTTGAAAACATCGGGAAAACACATCAAATCATGTTTTTTGTGATTATTACACGCAATTATATGTTTTGGAGGAATTCGACGTAGTAAAACTTCTATTTACATTTTCTAAGCGTGCAGTTAGAAGAATACCAAATATATTCAATGTAAAATCTTTACAAAATAGTTATTTCGTAGTTATTTGGATTTGCTAAGCAATGCACGGTAAAAATAACATTTAGGATTTTTAACGGAGTGTGTGGAAGTTTTTGGTAAGGGAATGTAATTAATTATGAGTATTTTAATGTTTTAGAATTCAATAAACCCTGACGATGATAAGGTTTTTGTCGAAACCGGCAGGTTAAAGTGTACTAATAATAAAAAAGTGGTTAAAAGAAAGTTGTCAAATTTTATAAAGTTTATAAAATGTACCACAAAGTGTCTGCGAAAAACATTCAACAAATGTTAAATCAATCACTGATTTTTTGAGTTTACTAAGTTGTACTTTATCGTTAAAATACACATTTTTTTGATAATGGTTTCGCCTTGTTATGGCATTTTCAAACGAACACCAAATTTATAAATAAATGAATACCAAATGTTTTGCAATTTTTATTATGTATCCAACCACGTGGCTCAGTCTGGTCGAAAGGAAAAATATGCAAATAAGAAAACACATTTTTCAATATGCTCAATTTCAAATTGCTTTAATAAAAATACATATTGTTATAATCAAATCGAATTGCTGTAACAGTAGTGTCAGTTAATAAAAATACTTGGTAAGTACCACTATTTCTTAAAATTTACTGTGACACGTGTTTGCATTTCGCATCATTTTCAAACATCGTACTTTGCGGAATGCGTGTTACACGATACACGTGTCACAATAGATTTTAAGAAAAGTGGTGTTTATCAAGTACAACTTAAATTAAAAATGGATAAATACCACAAATTGACTGCCAAATCAATTAATGAAAAAAAATACTTAAAATATTATACTTATATAAAATTCAATATTTTTTCAAAAAAGACACAATTCCATTTAAATAGACCACTCCCGAGTTCAATGGTTATAATGGCAAACACAAAAAAACGCTTTCCCGTAAAATGATTGAAAATGCAGATACAACAGTTAGTCGGGATAGCGACGATTTGTTCAGTGTAAGTTTGTTTGTATTTTTAAAATAACCGCCAAACTGCTATTTTAGGTTTTCCCGCCTGGTTGGAAGTAAGTATTACAACTCATTGAAAGGAAGTAATAAAAATTAATATGCGTAAAACCAATGAATTCTCGAAAACTCGACTCTGCATCTTACATTTGGGTTGGTTAAATTTATTTCTATTGTAGATTTACATATATGAATCACCTACAATCAATCCCAGAACACTTTATTTTACAATATTATTTTCGTTACTGTCTTGTTAACATGCATTTTTTTACTCCCCAGAAAGTGAATTACAAAGAAGTTCTTGCGGTCAATGCATATAAAAAATATCATTCATGGCGGATATATTCCTAAATTTCATTTAAATTTTTAAAAATAATTAAAAATTGTTCATGCTTAATATGTAAATAAATTAATGCTATCGTATTCAATAGTATTATTAAGACTGAATGCAGTTTATAAATGTAGAATATAGCATAGAAATCAAATCTGAATAATGTTTGATGCTGATAAAAAAAGATGTATTTTATCATAACTTAAAAAATTTCTTCGGGGTGTGTCTCAACTTGAATGTAGTCTCATCTTGAATCTTAAAAAAATATACGTTTTTCATTTAAATACAAGTTTTGTTGAATGATGAGTCCTATTGAAAGGCATTGATGCTTGTACATGTGAGGAAATTTGATGTTATGTATAATTCTCAATCTTTACAAACTTTTCCTTCTGGATTCGCGAAATTTGTTATAACTTTTCCTCTATGGTAAATTAATTTGATATTCACATGAATTTAATTAGGCGGTCTTAAATTGTTGAGATTAGATTTTATGCGCCACGTCATGTGGATAAAAACACGAGCAGAAAATAATGTATTAGGTAGATATTTATACAATACATAGCGATAGTATTTCATTTTTTTTTACAAATTCACCTAAGAATATTAAGAAACATCCTTAAGTGCTCTCCTCTATAAAAAATGTTAGAATACCTACCCGTGCGCAAAATTTTCATCTCCATTCGACTATATTTTGCGGGACAATGTTTTATTATTTCTATTAGAATACAATGTTTTCGATAATTGATTCGGCAGTCACAATGTAGTAATATCTATCTATTTTCAATTTTAAATCCATAATTAACAATATAACAATAATTAAAGCCTCCCCCTATTATCTATGTTCCCACTAAAAAATAAAAATAAGAAACAGCTCCTACCCCCTCTTCATCCTTCTACATCCCAAACAACATCACTCTAAAATCCTCAACATCACTCTAAAATTTAAACTTTGTTTCACATCGAAACACGTGTAACAAAAGATTATAAGAAGTAGTAGTAAGTTATAGTGGTCGTAAAACTTAAATTAATAAAATAAAAAAATTGAATATAATTTTTTACATATATTATTAATTTTGGGGATATATACAGTCTGCTGAACTGTAGCTGTTGGGGTCATTTTGTGTTATTACAAATATTTCATTCGGTGCCAGCACTAAATGGGAATCACACTTTACCTTAGGAAGAAAACTGATTGGCATTTTGATATTTGCTTAATTCTTAAGTAAATTTGTAAAATTCAAACATTTTAATAAAAAAAAATGTGTTGGCTTTAAAAAAGAAATCAATTTGATTACAAACCTTCAATTCGATACAAAATTTCAAATATTTAAGGATCCTTTAATTTTTGAAAGCACTTGTTCGTAATAATAATATTGTCTTTTTGTGAGCCGTCTCGCGCCTTTCCGGGAAAAAGACCGTTTAAATATTTGTGTTTCAAATGGTTTTGTTTTTGTAAAATAACCTCCTTTTCAAGTAATATTATTTTCTCTGGCGGTGCTCGAAATAGAGCAAGTTTAAAATGAGGAAAGTTTTTGGTTCATTTATCATTCCGCGGATGAACGTTCACTCAAAAGTAAAACCATTGAACTGGTTTACGTATGCACTTCACGTCTACTGTATTCCCACTAAATACTCGGGTCTTGTCACCGTGACCAACATAATATTACAACATAAAGTACTTTGCATTAAGACACTTGTATTATTATTCAATCGATGATTGACCAAGGATTATCAATTGAAAAATTAAGAGTTTTATTTTGATGAATACATGTTTTATTCGACTGTTAACAGTTTATTTAATCGAAGTTAGTCAATAGATTTGAATCGAATTTAAAAAAAAATCAATCATTTGTTGTTTTTCGATCATTGTAAGTTTTGCTATTATTGAATCGAAGATTGACCAGGAATTTTCAATTGAAAAACATCAAAGCCTTCATGTTTTTTTAACAAATAAATATATTTTTAGATTATTTTAAGTTCTATTATTACCAGGCTGACCAGGGATTTTCAATTGATTTTTTTTTAATCTTAGTTTTTTTTTTAAATAATTATTTTGAATTTCATCACAAGTATTATTCAATCCAATACTTATTAGAATTTTCAATTGAAAGAAAAAATTGCTTTGTTGAAACAATTGCTTTGTTTTTATGACAAATAAATATTTTCTTTCATCATTTTAAGTTTTATTGTGATTGATTCCCCCCCCGACTGTCGTAGGATTTTCAATTGAACAATTAATTGAAAAAAAATTACCTTTGTTGTTTTTTGACAAATAATTGTTTTACTCCATCTTTTAATGTTTTTTTTCATAATAAATAACAAGATGCCTTGTTTAATATGTCTGGATAAAATATCATGTAAAAGTTATTGCCGTATATTGTAAATATCTACATAAGGAAAATCTATGATTTATCTTTTATATGTGTTTTTTTTTTATTTTATGGAAATAATATGCTCTCTTTGTTCTGAAGCTTAATGCTAGTGTTTATAATAAGACTTCACAAATAAAATACTGACGGTTTTTATAGTAAAAATATAATCTTAGTCACTCCGAAATAAAATAATCATTTCGATATACATCGAATATACAATACATTAAAATGTTTTCTTATTTATGTGGCCTGAAATAGATATTTAAGATTTTCTTATGTATTTGATACCTTTTTCATGGTAATGATATTGATAAAAAATAACCTTTTTTGGGACTCAATTTTGTAATACTTTTACACAAAGGGTGGCAAAGTGATCAGAAATCGGAAATAATGTTTTCAGATCTAACATATTTTATTAAAATTAAACACTTGAATAAACCACTTTATCGAGTTTTAAGATGAAAACAACTGTCGTTTTCGAAACTAGTCGTAAATAAAAATAAAACTCCATAAAGTGGTTTATTCAAATTTTTAATTTTAATAAAATTATCATATCATTCCACAAAGTTAATGCCGAATCAATAAATTATTTTATTTTATTAAACTCGTAGCAAATAATACGCCCGCCATTAGAACTTCCTTTTGAGGTTTCTGAACGAATTTGGCGAAGTCGGATCGTTTGTAGTATGTTTTGCTTTGGCCCCCATTGTTTAGAAGCAGTCGGCACCTTGAATAATTCATACTGGCGAGGTAATGAATAACTCGAGTAGTTGTTTCCTCTGCCTTCCTGGACCGGGAACACTTCCGCTAAATGCCGCTAGATCTTCAATACCTACCGCGAAATACTGGGATTTATAACGATATATACCCAAATGAATATATCTCGCCCTTTTTGAAATTCCTAGTCTTTTAAAAGTTGACCCGCCCTTTGCATTTCTATAGAGACAGTATGAAATATATATGTACTATATTTTATCCTACATCCTAAATATCTCCATTCCTACTTGACTGCCGAACTCCGAGTAAACTAGACGGAAATAATGAAATACCTTTACTATATTTTTTATTGAATTAAAAATATTTTTTCACCATTTTATAATGACATTTTTTTGGTCGCATTCTTAGTCGCATTTGGTCAGTATTTTGTAAACTGTATAAAAAGTGATGTAAAGTATTGTTTGCATTCTGGTATAGTGGTTGTCGTGACGAAGATAGTATATAGATATATATATATATATATATATATATATATATATATATATATATATATATATATATATATATATATATATATATATATATATATATATATATATATAGAATAGCAAATACAATAGTACAAAGAGTCATAGAATGGTACCATGTACATTAAAAAATATATTAATAATGCTGATTAGCCAATGTTGCTATCAGCTTCTTGTATACGTTATTTGTTTAAATTCCCATAAATAACGTTTATACCATAAATGTTTTTTTTACTGTTATTAATTAAATACTTGTATATACTTACACATATTATTTCTTTAATTTTGTATGTTTGCTCTATGACATCCATTATGGTATGTGAAGAGTGTAGCACCATGTGTTTGGTAGGATTGTAAAGAATATTCTATTCACCTTCCATAAGAAATAATGTGTATAATCTTCTGGAGTAACCTTTAAGCATAAAGGGTGAACAATATACAATATTCTACGATGAGGTATGTATTACGAAAGCTGAATTTGCGCCACTTTACACCTTTCAGTATAGAGGCTCGAAACCGATACCTCCGCCCTATTTTCTTATCTTAACAGTATTAACCCATTATGAAATCCTTAGACCTTTATCCTCTGACAGATTTGAATTAAGCGTAGGTATTAATTTACATAAATATGTACCCGGAGATTGAAACGTGGGGTCTTGAAAGTCAACTACTATCAGTATTTCAATTCGCCATATTAATTACGAAATAACACTTTTAATGATCTATGCATGTAAATAAAGTTTCAATTAAAACCCTTAAATATAATTCCTTAAATTGATGATCCTGAATTTGACATTTAAACCTTTTTTTCTAGCTTAATGGTAAATAAAATGTTGAATGTTAAATCATTTTTAGATCATTTTAAAGAACGTTCATAAAAAAATATCTGAACTTCACCCCATTGCCCTACTCTTATCCATTTAAAATCATTGTTTTTTTACTATTTTTTTTTTTAAATTAGTTATTTAGTAACTAACTAAGATGGGAAACAAACAAAAAACTTTTAAAACAAGGATAAATATATTTTTTCACAAGCATAATCTTAGAAAAATAATATTACTAAGTATAAAAATAATATAATTAAGTATATCTAAATATAATAGTTTTGGCTTTTAATTAACCAATCAATACTTATTTCCATCTTTCACTGTGTAATGAATGCTGTTTTGAATACTTCGGTCGTGACTTTGCGACATGATACTGACAATACTGACCATGACTGAAACATTCAGTTCTCCGATCTCATATCTCAGATCAATTATTGACACTTGTCGTCTCGTCAAGGCAATGCGGGAATTGAAACATAAATAAACATCACCAGGAATCCTAAGAGGTCTTGCAATCTAAGGGCCTTAGAGTGGAAAAGATATTTTGATTTGAAAATAGTTAATATCTTTTAAATAGTTGCAGAATCATACCGTAAATGGGAAACAACTACCCACATGGCGACTTTTTTGTTGAGATTGAGATATTGATTTAAAAGAATTAAAGGATAGAAAAAGTAAAAAAATAACTATTCGATTAGATGGTAAAATGACATACTAAACAATTTGTTTAAATATATTTTGGTTCTAACCCTTATATACACCAAATGGGTCACAGAGCACTGCACCGTATCGAATGAATGCTTTCTTGATTGTAAATTTAAATTCAAGGTTAGGTGATTAATCATGCGTTTCAGATGCATGTTTATGATGGCATTCAAAAATGTTTAATTTAAAAATCACATTTAATTTGAGTCTCCTTGAAATTGAACTCGAGACCTCCGGCGCGGTCTATTGCGCTAACCACTATACTACGGAGGCAGACGACTGGCAAGTCAATTCGGTATGAATTTTTGGTTGAAATTGTGTTGAAAATAATTTTATTTATTGTTTCGGCATTAACTTTGTGGTAAGACATGTTACAATAATTAAAGAAAACACTTTGTTTTTTACCACTTGAGTTTTTATTAAAGACTACATGTTTCAGAAGTTAAACTTCCATCATTCAGGTCTGTATAATAACAAATATATATATATATATATATATATATATATATATATATATATATATATATATATATATATATATATATATATATATATATATATATATATATATATATTTGTTATTATACAGACCTGAATGATGGAAGTTTAACTTCTGAAACATGTAGTCTTTAATAAAAACTCAAGTGGTAAAAAACAAAGTGTTTTCTTTAATTATTGAAAATAATTAGTATGAATCACAAAAATCTCACCGTGTTATAACCTACAATGTTTATTTTTAAACGTCTTGTAAAACATGTAACAAAAATATATTTTTTAAAAGTACACTATCATATTCTCTGGCCTTTTCATGTGTAGATTGGTAGATTTGTAAAAAAATATTAAGAGGCAATATATGGCATACATTCACTATTATTCGAATGCAGTAAATTTTCTCGTAATATATTTTTGTATCAAAATACCCATAAAGTTGTAATTTATGTTTACGCATTTGAGCTTATTTTCAATGTAATTGAACTGAATGTATATTCATAGTTCGTTTCATATTTTATTTGGTCATAATAAATTGCGAGAGTGAATGCTGGGAACAGAGTGAATGGTGCACTAAAATCAGTTTTAGCAAATAAAAATCTATCAGCGGAAGCTAAACTGGCAGTACACAATGGAGTTCTGGTTCCAACCCTTATGTATGGAAGCGAAGCATGGAGTTGGCAAAAGAAGGATGAAAGCAGACTGAATGCAGTCGAAATGCGATCCCTCAGACGAATGTGTGGCAAAACGATGTTTGATAGATGTTCGATTGATGAAATAAGGAAGAAATGGAAGGCTGAGATAAGCATTATCGATAAAATTAAGAAAGGTGTGTTGAGATGGTTTGGACATGTGGAGCGTATGAGTGAAGAAAGAACGGTTAAACAAATTTATGGAGCGAATGTAGTTGGAAAAAGAAGCAGAGGACGACCGAGGAAAACTCGGCACAATCAGGTATGTCAAATACTTGAAAGCGGCCGGGTCAGGAGTCGTAATAATCGTCGGGTATGTATGAGGAGATGCATGAATGTAGAAGAGGCAAAGAATGTTTGCAAAGACAGAGTGGTGTGGCGTTCGATTCTCTCTGCCTACCCCTGCGGGGAAGCGGCGTGATGGTTAGTTAGTTATAAATTGCGAAAATCTTTTCGTTCAAGTATTCTAGGGAGCAATATGCGAAATAATAAATTTAATTTTATTTTACTATCGGTTTGTATTGATAGATGCTTATTAACATAAATATATGGTTTCAAGCCAGACCTGTCTAACTCACGAAAATGAAGAAAATAAACAATTAAACTCGCCACCGTTAATACATAAAATTTTCACATTCAGTAATTTACTTCTTTCATCGTCATTATTTAATTTTACTCCCTCTAAACGTTACTAAAGATGTATCATTAAAAATTTTTATACTGTATATTTTTTTATTGCTGTTATGTTTTGTACACTTAACTCCCTTTGAGTTAAAAAAGTCATACAAATATCCAACAAAATACAGAATATGAAAAATAAAAATAAAATCGACGGAAATATTACACAGGCTCTAGATATTTCAAGCGATGAAAGCGATGTGGTACTACATGTGCGTAAACGGCGTCTTCTATTGTTTAATAGTAAATAGTGAATAATTTTAGATACTGTTGATTACCTTTTTTTGAAGTATTTTTTTAAATATAAAATTAAGATATACCATAATAAGAAATAATGAATAATATTTTTTGATATTCTGAATTGATTTTAATACAAGGAAACCTATCCGCTGTATTTTGTTTTATTACAACAATACTTTTTTACACTGAAACTTGATATACGTATCAACCGTGTAAGTATTTCAGGAGTTCAGTGTATTTACACATCATCCAAATATGCCCCTTGAAAATCAAAAAAGTATATAATAATTTAATATTAATTAAAAAAGTTTTAATTCATAACCGTTATAACAAATACGTTATAGAACGTGTATAGCCATTTTTTTACGTTTAAAGATAACAAAAATAACCATTCAAAAATAACTAATATAAATCTAAAAATAATAGGTATCTAGCTGTCTAAACAACTGTTGTTTCGAATTCCAAATCGCATAAATAATCGCATAGTATAATCAAATCGCATAAGTAATAACCAATAAAAATAACAACAAACATTGGTATATTTTTCCATAAATCTTATACCATACCTTAATTTTTCTAATAATCGAAAATTAACAACCATTTCGAATTCCATATCGCACAAATAAACATATTTCGGGACTAATAAACGTATTGATGAATGCACGAATGAATGCTTGCAATTTGTAATCAGTACATCTCATTGTAAGTATGCAAATAATGAATTATAAACGTGAACGCAAAATTAAACTGGCTGAATGATTTGCATTGTTTTATGCAAAATATTATTCGACTGTTTACGGACAATAATGCGGCAGAATTAATAGCACATGGTTCTCCGTGTTGCTGTTTAGCTTTGGCAGTGTTTGTAATAAATAATTAATTATTTATAAGATGGAACAATATCGCTCTTTGCCAGGTTCATGGCGATATGGCGGTAACAAGCTGAGCTTCACTTGTAATTAAATTTCGCCTTGTTGAAAAGACGAGTTGTTGAATTTTTCTTGTATAGTCCCTTAACGATGGAGTCTCTCATTTTCTCTTCCATAACAGGCTTTTCCTGGCTTGGCCTACTCCACGTAATTCCCCTTAATTATTAATTATCCTTTTCAGTAAGCAAAGATTCTATGAGCTTAAAATTAAAGTTTGATGCATCAATAAAGCGTAAACACTTTGATTTTAAATTTAAAGAAAGATTTAAATTGGAGACAGAATGTGCAAAAGAAGGTATGTAGTTGACAAAAATTTATAAGGCGATAAATAGGGCAGTAGGATCTATCAGATTTAGTGGTGTCTTATTAAGAAAATTTGACAAGAAGAATAAGACAAATATATGAAATGTGTCTATTGTATTGTTTTTAGCGATCAACCTTATTCATTTATTATTTACTACACACATTTATTATCATTTTTAAGATATGCAAACTGAATATGCTATAAATCCTTGTACATAATAAGCAAGGAGGATTTTATTAGGCAACTAATAATTATATATATATATATTTTAAACATTTTGAATAATCATAACTTCAGATTTATCTAAAATTAAGACATAAAAATCAAGAAGACGGAAGTGTATTTGAGATATAAGTTGTATATGTTTAATAAGTGTATTTTTTTCTTTATTATTAAGAAGTTATCTTGCGTACTGAAATTGATTGATTGACTGGTCAGACATACATAGTTGATAACGATGAGAAATGGAAACGTTAATGTAAACCGATAATTTAGTTTGGTATCCGGCGCATTTTTTTCAACAGGTGCTCCCAATTTAATAACAAGTGAATGTCTCTTAGTAAACTAATCTTTACTTTTGGTATAGGACCATAAATTAACTACGTGAAACAGATCCTAGACCAATTATTAAGATTAGATCCATAATGGGGACTTATAAGTTTGGAAAATAAAATGTATCCACACACAGGTCATGCTTTTGTGGGATCTTTTTTGGTATTAATCTAATATAATAATTTTGTAATTATATTTTATTATGAAATGCAAAAAAAAGATCGATAAAAAAACCGATCTTGCTGCAAATGAAAGTCCTTCTCCTTTCTAAACTTTACACGAATGCGAAGCTTTAAATTTAAGTAAATAGAACTTGAAAAAATGTGGATATTTTTGGCGACATCACAATTTTGTGCTATTAGTAGAGTCATAATCAGAAATAATTCGTTATGAGCGGAATCTTCTATATGAATACAGTAAACCCACCTACAACGTTGGCATACGTGTACCCCGTTATCTTAGGGAATTTTATAAGGGGTTAATGTTTCAAATTATATTTTCACATTTTTTTGACATCTCAACATAAATAAAGAAGAATATGGAAATCTTGGCATTTACGGGGCTTACGACTTTCATAGGCTGGTTTCAGTGATCATTTTTCACACGTGTAACATTCACCAATTCTACCCATGGTTGACAACCACACTACTCAAATTCTTGGATGTTATATATACTTATATGATCCGATTTCGAAACATTGTACTTGAATCACAAGAATTTCACTACAGACATCTATTGGTGAAAAGAATAAAGCTTTTTTTTTATTGGGCAGAAACATTTTCATTTTGTATTTGTACATTTTAACTAGCGGAAATTACTGAAATGATTAATTTAAATTTGAAATACAATTTTAAAACATTTACTCACTTCCCTACAACGTCCCCTCAGATAACGCGGTACCTATCTAAGCGTTATAGGGGGGTTTACTGTACTATCTAACGTGATGTTTTTTAATTACTGTGAAAGGATTTTTCGTGATAGTAAGAAACACATTCCACAGATATCTTATTTGCGCGCTCCAATTGACTCCCTTCAATTAGGGCGGATTGGTTTTTTGTACAATTCTTTCCCATCCCTTTACGGGTGAGTGCAGTTTCCGATTCGAAACACCGCGCAAACCTTTCGCCCGCCACCTTCTCCCTAATCGGCAACTACAGTCGAACTCGGTTAAAACGAGTACGGATATAGCGAGATTTCGAATACAACGAGGAAACATTCGTTGACATTTTGGTTCGTGATTTTATCTGTGTTTGAAAATAACATTACTGACCAAAAAAAAAATAGAAACTGTGATCGTACCCATATTGATGAAACTTTGCAACAATGGTTTTGCACCCAAAAAAGCGCAAGATTTTCCAAATTTTATATAAAAAGTTGATTTATTGAAAAATGTGACATGTGTGTAACGGGTGAATTGTGTATTTTTGTTTGAATTGCGACTTATTCTGTTATGCGACCATTCATGCACAGATACATTAATGTTCTTATGTTATTAGGTATGTTTGAAAAATTTACCTTTTCTCGGATATAACGAGTAACGGTTATAACGAGTAAATTCAGTCGGTCCCGTCTTCCTCGTTATAATCAAGTTCGACTGCATTTGTAAATATGCGCATTCGACATTCGCTAACCCGTTTCGCTGCCCAATCACGCTTGAAATGTCGTGCATTAGTACTGATACTAATTACTCTACATGGCAGTATTGATGTCCCAGAGGTAGTGTGGTTTGTGCAATTTCAACATACGTAATGTATCGCACGATATTTTCAATTCGTATCACGTTTCGTTTTTCCGACGTGACCACGATAAGTCAATAAACAATGTTGTTTTTTTGATGTTGTATTTTTATACAGCAATAAAAGATACCCGCTTTTGAGAAACAGGACATTAGAAAGCTGTCTTTAGGATACATGGTACGTGGAGTATAACTATATAATCCTAGTGGTCGTAAGAATCCGATTATGCTGCTGGAATATTTTGCCATTTCTTTTAAAGACACTGTTTTCGTTATTGGTAGAGATAAACTTACATTTTTTTCCAAATCATTCGTGGTAAACTAATATTAATATATATGTTATTTGTTAAGTTATATTCAAGTTAATAACACAAGTTATTCGTCAATAAGGCAAGTTAATTGTCGAGGTAAACATATATCTATGAATAGTTATTCGTCAATAAGACAAGTTATTTATTAATAAAGCAAGTTATTAGTCGAGGTAAACATATTTTAGTTGACCAATAAATTTTATTGCAAAAATAATTTCGAAATAACAAAATACCATGAAAAGAATGTTCTGGGTATTTTCAGGGCTTTCTATCTGTCATGGGTTGGTTTACGTGATCACTTTACACACGTGTAACAGTCACCATTCTACCCATGATTGACAACTACACCACTTAAATTTCGGAAGTTATATTTATGCTTCAATTGACACCGTCTAAAATCACGATTAAACTTTAAAAAGTTTTAAATATCAAAGTTACTATGTTTTTTGAATCATGGGGAAAATAACGAGTATAAATAAAGTGATGACTTAAACTATTTAATGATAAGATAATCCCTAAAAATGCCCAGACTCGATATTTCCTCCCCAAAACCTTCTTCCCCTATTTTTTTTTATCTATAATATATAATATGTGTAGAAATCTCCTTGGTATTCGCGCACAAAGATTTTGAAATTAAACCTTATATCCTGTACAATAAAAAAGTAATATATGGTTAAAGCGTTTCTTTTTTAAATTGATTTATCAACATAATACGTGTCGTGTTATACATGTGACAAAATTTATGTGGAGCTGAGTACGCCATTTCGAATTCGATTAGTCTAGCGGAAGTTCAATCTCCTCCTTTAGAACAAGCCCACGGAGTTTTAGTAGCGAGTAGCTAGTAACTGGTAACTAGTCTCCCAGAACGTGGTCCGAATTACACCTTCGCACTTTCCAACCAACCAAGTACCACATGCTCCCGTACTAGTTTTCCTTGGCCGCTTGTAACTTGTAACTATTTGGCCTGCTGATTGCTCTAATCACTCCACAAAGGGCGTATGTGTTGACAATAACGTGCCTGATAACTCGTTTCGTAATCAGCCGAACATTCTTAAATAATACAAGAGTTTACAACATTTTGTGTGTTCGAATACTTGTTCACAGATCTGGATTATCTCCTATTAGGAGTTTAAAAACAAAATATATTTGGAAAATACCTCGTAATTGGAGATAATCCAGATTTGTCAACAAGTATTACATTTATTATTTTGAGAAATAAAAAGACTTTGTTTTTTGATCCACTCATATGTGAGTGGATTTAAAACAAAGTCATTTTATTTCTCAAAATAATATATCACTATGATCCACAAAGTTAATGCTTTCAATATTCAAAATATAAGTATCACGTACACTCAACATGTTGTAAATAAATTAACCGGTCAAGTACAGTAAAGCCCCCTATATTGTACGATAGGTACCGCGTTATAGGGGTACGTTATTGTGGGGTTAATGTTTTAAAATTGTATTTTGATTTTAAATGACTCCTTTCAGTCATTTCCGATAGTTAAAATGTAAAAATACAAATTAAAAAAATTAACCCTTTAAAACTTTCCCTAAGATAAAGGGGTGCCTATCTCAACGTTGTTGGAAGGTTTACTATATGTGAATAAAATCCAGGTTTCGGACCTCATATACAAATGGAAAGAGCTTAAAGCTTGAGCTAAAAGCTTTCCTCTTCCCATAAAATATGGCTGTTGTGAACTCGCACATACTGTATTACGAATTTCATCAATACATCTAGAAAAAAATGAATATTCTGGTTGTCAATCATGGGTAGGATTGATTAATGTTACTCGTGTGCGAAGTGATCACTTAACAAAGCCTATGACGGTCGGCAGCCCTGAAAATGCCTAGACTTAAATATTCTTTTTCAGCTGTATTGAGATTTCCAAAAAAAGTTAAACAAGAGTTTTTGAGATCTCAGGTCTCACATCAAGTATATTTGTATATTTTGAAGCATTTTTCGTAATTTTTGCGTCTCGGCAGAAAATAACATTTCTGCCAGATGTTAATTGACAAAAACATCTCGAGTAAGAAGTATTTGCATTAGCACTCAAGTATGTAGCTTTTTCCATTTTAATTTTTGTTCAAACATCAATTTGATCATCAATGCCTTATTCGTGAATATGTTTAGCATGTTAAACATCAGTAGCTTTAAAAAAAATTATCAATTTGCTTTTGTGTTTTTTTGTTGTTGAAATTCTTCAAATTCTTCATCAGTGGTTTAAGAATGTTTTTTTCTTTTGTGGATTCAACGTAAACGCTAGCTACGTGTTTACAGCTTCTATTAAGTTCGACTGTGATGTATAAAAAAAGAGTATTGCGATTTTCAATCAATTCCCTTTATTTATCAAACTGAAATTTTCTTATATTGTTTGTTTTTTTTATTGAAATTTCTAAGAAAGTATTATATTTTTAAAGAGAGTATTTAATGGCTTAGGGATCAAAAAGAAAATAATATAATAATCAATTTTTTTTGTTATTTTTTGTAAAAGGCAGTTATGCCGTAAATAAATAAATAAATCGTTTAATCAGATATCAAAAGTGAAAAATATAAAAATAAATTTGTTTGTTGTGAAAAAGAAAGCTTCTAACAGTTTTCACTCAAATACGTGAAAAGTATTAAAGTTTTATCAATGTATAAAAAATATCCGGTCTGTGATTTTTCACAATAAAATTAAGCTCCCTAAAAGCTTCTGTCGTTCTTTCATAAATATTATTGTTTGATTTTGTTTCCCTTATTTCGAAGCAATGGAATCAACGCTCTATTCAATGTATGACGTAGCACGAATTTCGATACAGAGAAAGAATGATAAAAATATATATTATATATTGAATCTATGTATTGTAAAAAGTTGAAGAACAAGATACCCGAAAAAAACGGTATAAAGTATGTATTTAATACATTTTCACTTTTCACTTAAGTAAAGTTTTACAACTGCGCGAATAAAAGTATAGTATGAAAGCGAAACCCTACGAAACGTTGTAAACTAAAGAGGTTTTAAAGAAACGATACACATAATATGAAAAAGAAAAGTTCTCTAAGAACTCCAGCGGCGGTGGAAAGTCGGTCATTCGATACGGAAAACATGGTTTTAGTTTACATGCGCAGCAAACCGCATAGCTGCCGGCTTAAGCTTATAAAGCCCTATGAAGGTATCCAAACTAAGGTTATAAGGGTATTGTATTTCTGATGCAGATATACAAGGGATTAATTTTAAATTAACGTCATCCATTCGCCAATCGAAATTCGATGTTATAAGGACACCGGTAAATTATCTTGTATCATTGTTTCCATATCAAAAGCATTCATCCGAACTTTGTAGGCCAAATTTTCTTCTTGACAGTCAAAAATTTACTACAAGAATCACAATTTTACATTGATTTAGAAAACCGTGTTAATCACATGTTTATATATCTATTTTATTTATTGTTTCGGCATTAACTTTGTGGTAAGACATGTTACAATAATTAAAGAAAACACTTCGTTTTTTACCACTTGAGTTTTATTATAGACTACATGTTTCAGAAGCTAAACTTCCATCATTCTGGTCTGTTTAATAACTTATATATCTATATTATTACTTTATATATCTATATTATTACTTTTTTTATATATCTATATTATTTCGAACACACGTAATTACATTCAATAATTACTTAATTCATTTCTCAAAATTATTTATATTTTTTAGGCATTTTATTCCACATCTTATGTTTTCATTAATTTAAACCCTTATCCGCACCCAAATGGTGCATAAGGCACTGCATCATACAAACGCAGTGTTATCTTGATCGTTAACACATGAAGGAAAGGTGATCATCGATCCACTTCAGGTACCAGTCCAGGGTAATATGGAATAAATATTAGAGTGAAAAAATCACTTATATTTATTTGACCCCCCCTGGGAATCGAACCCGGGAACTCCAGAACGGTAGCCGAGCGTGCTGACATTACACTATGGAGGCGGACATCTATAGCATTAGCATAAATAATCTTTATAAACGTCGGAAAATTATATTTTCCAAATGATGTTTTCATTCCATAAAAATTACTAAAATTTTGATTGAGTGATCGGTCGTTATAAGGCAAAGAAAATATAGGAATAATGAACATTCCGGAAAATAATTATTTGTCGTAAATAACCGTATTTGATAAAATTCTCAAAAAATGTAGTATTAAAAGCAGATTTCTGGCTTTAATATCCGAGTTGATTTTCCGTTCTTGTGGAATTTTGATTCTTTTGACACAATAATAATTCATCTGTCAAAAGCACAATAAGTCGTTCAGTTTGATAGTCGGTAGTAGTACCTAATCCGACAGTTCGGGTATTTCATTGTGAAATAAAACAATTGCTCCGAAATTAAAACGTTCCGTTCCTATAAAAATATTTATGGACCGATCTCTCATTGTTTTTGTTTTGAAGGATCGCAAAAAGGGTTAGGCGTAATAAATAAAGAAATACATACTTACTTTAAATTAAATATTGCTGAGCATTTTTAATCTACTGATTTTTCGTAAAAAGTCCCTTTATATATTCGAAATAAATGAAAAATGGCTAGTTAATGTTAATAACACTATATAATGAATATTATTAAAATAAATTATAAGTTATAGGTTTCATCCTTTTCAATTCACAGGCTCAGAACTTGATGATACAGTGATGGAAAATGATAAAAAAAAACTATTTTCTTTTATTTTTAAAAGCGCTCACTAACGTTATTCTTATTTCATCTGTATACATACCCATTCATTATTATTAATTAATCTTTGCTTCTAAATCGTGATCCAAAAATACTAAATACCTGCTATTGAATAATTTTTTTTGTTGATAATAACGTACATACCATAAAATATTTAAGTGTTTTGGTCACGTTTATTTTCAAGCGTAATAAATTTATTTTATTGATAAGTGTAAGTAAAAAAAAATATTTCATCGTATTTTCATTATTACTTTATTCTCAGTTATTTCTTTTTTAAGATTTTTTCTACCGAATTTTTCAACACCCTTAATACCCATTTCATATACATATAATTAGTACTGATATTCCAAAAATATTTATCTTTATAAATAAAAATGTGAATAATTATTTGCATTTTAATCTCCGTAAGTTATTAACGAGTTCTTTCAAATTTTAACGCAACATTGCATTCGAATAACGAGTGTTTCAAATGGGGGTCAACGTGAGCGGATTCCATTTGGGGAGACAATCATCAATATTTTGATGTCCGGTAAATGTCTTCTTACCGCTAACACAGATTGTACCATATGTACGTAATACGTATAAATACTTCCATTACGAAGTCATTGAAAATACTTATATGATATAAGTATCTTATTTTTTGCGTTTTGCTACGTTCATTTACAAGTTTTTACGAGTTTTACAGGTACAAGAATAACAGCTGTTCCGACCTGTACCAACATTTTTGCACAGATATCTTTGATCCACCAAGGTGAACAGCACTATATCAGCAGTCATAACACATTTGAAGTAAAAAAAAAACAAGTGGTCTACGGGGCGAAAAAGTTTAGGAAGCAGTGATGTAAACTTTATAACGATGTTTATTTTTGCTTTATAAAATAAAATAATTAAATATTGCATTCAAGAAAGTTTTATTTTTATTTTTAATATTCCATCACTGTTCATCGTAGTCGAGCACCAACTACTTAAACCTCGGGCCCTCTGGCTTTTAGACGGCTCATTTTAATTAACGTGTCTCTTTATACATAGATGTCCTTATTTTACGTTGCGACCATTTCCATAGAATATTCAATTTGTGAGAGGCCGAAATTGTGTCTGCTTATTTATGATTTTTCTTGGAAACTCATTTTGCTTCTCAGAAAAATTATTTTAAACATAAATAATACAATAAGTTTCTATAATAAAGTGTATTGTGCCTCCCGGAAATTGATTGCTATGGCGTACTCCTGCAAACCAAACCCAATAATCCAATACGGTGAGCATTAATAAATACCTATATTGTTAAAAATTTGAACCATACGGTGTTATATATTATTTATTGATTCGGCATTAACTTTGTGGAATGACATGTTAATTATTTAAAAAAAAAACATTAAATACTTGTATAATACTACTTAATGAGTTTTATTTCATTACACACGACTAGTTTCGAAAACCACATATGTTTTCATCTACGGGTCAAAAGTTAAATTATTGTGTAAAATCACAAAATCCGTTGAAAGTTTGACTTTGTTACTAAAAATACTTAAAATCGAATAAACTTTGTAGTGAAAATAGAAATAAACGCAACCTGATTCGTTTTATTTAACGAAAATTTCATCGACAGTAAGTTTCTCCACTTCTGTGTTATCCTTCGTTCAAGACATTAGTCTGAATTATGAGTAGAATGGTGAATGGTTACACGTGTATAATGACAACACTTAAACCAGCCATAACAGGTGATAAACCCTGTGAATTCCCAGACTTACATTTTTTTCGTATAAGTTAGGTTATAAATAAAACTACCTTGATAAGTAACTCCAACCTAAAAAAGTTATTGAACTCCAGAATTTTATTGAAAAAAATTAGGAGAAATTGAATATACTGTGAGTTAAAAACATAAGTTTGTTTTTTTCATATATATTTCATTCCTAAGTAATGTTAGCTAAAAACATCGTTAGACTTTCTGAAAATGTAAAAAAACTTATGTAAATTATATTTTCTTCTGAATTTTATGTTGAGAATGAATAGAATGTTATTATTGTAGACGCTGATAACGATTGATCGAAGATTGAAGATATAATCGGTAGTCCGGTATGTCTTTATCACAGCACTTTTATTTTCTTGATAATTGCATGACGCAGTATAATTGAAATTCATATTCAAGCACTCGTCATATTCGCAGTCACACGTCAGACGTCCTTTACAATCGGAATCAGGTGTTCGCGCCGAGGGAGGCTTTCACGTCGAAATGAGGATTTTTCCGGTCGCATCTGAGGCGTGTTATTCCGCCGATTGAAATTCCCTCCATTGACATTTCATTCCGTGAAAATGCGCGCCATTCACGAATCGCCTCAATCCGGTTTTGAAACGGATCGACACTTTGCATATGCAGTGCTCTGCCAACGGACAAAGGAACTTGCCGTTGCTTCAAAATAACAGTCTTACGTCTCCGGGACTTCACAAGCAAATCGAGCAAACGTGCAAAAAATAAAACTGTTTTCAAGTCAAATCATGCCACAAATAGATATTAAAACGCCTTTTTTACTTTGGGCATAAATTGTTATCATAACTTTTGAAGCATATTGCTTAGCATAAATACAGGGTCTTCGAAAAATAATGCCATCATTCATAAAAATTATAGCACCGAAACCCTTTAAGTAAACCGTTTGACTGCTAAGAAGTAATATATTGACTCTTGTATACTTTGAAAAAGTGGATATACCGATGTTTTTCGGCCTCGAAATAGCGATGAAAAATAAAAATGCATTTTTTTGTAAAAACCCTTTCCTATCCCCCTTAAATCTACTTAATTTAAAACAAATGATTATTGCAAACTAGTTTTCAACAATTTTTGCATACTAGAAAAAATTCAGCAGTTAAACGGTTAAACGAGTAATTCTGTCACTGAACGCTAGCTGGTGAACTTCAGCTATGTTTTGGAGGTGGCGTAACCTTGATATGCGTACCTACGCGAAATACGTGGTGCATTGAACGCAGGCTTTCTCAACGGCTGGATTGTTAGAGGAGCCCCTATTGCCTGGCCTCCAGGTCCTGACCTGACACCATTAGATTTATTTTTCTGGGGGAAGATTGAAAACTATGAACGTAGAAAATATTCGGGATTTGGATTTCTGCGGGAGCAAATTTTTGCCGCTATCTTGACAGTTACTCCTGAAATGATTGCACGTACGTGGAAAGACATGAACTACAGACTAGAAATCTGCAAAGCGACGAACACACATCAAATAAAAAAATAATAATTTCCGCACATTTTTTTAAATCAAAACCATTGAATTACCCTTATAGTTCGTTTATAACAGTTATTTTAAATGCTGGCATTATTTTTCGATGTTCCTGTATATTCAGTACTACGGAATGTGGCGATGAAAAATCTGCAGCAAAACATATCTATAAACTTCCAGAATCACATCTTGGTACAGTTCTCCTTCATAGTTTGCCGCTCGCATTTGTTTATTCAACTTTCCTTACAACCATTGTGTTCGAGAGCTTAAGTTCGTAAAGGAATATCAGGAACAAAGTGGGAACACGATATTATCGGCACTTCCTCGCTCTTCAGTGTTGACTGTAACATTATACTCTACACTTTGAAAATCAATTTCGTTGAAGTGTTAATGAAAATATTGTAAATGCTCACGCTTTCTTACTTCCGCAAAAATAAGTATTGCTACACATATATTTACATACATATTGTAGACTTGTACGCAATCGAAAATTTTCTGATATCGAGTTACGTTATAACTCCATCAAAGCAATCAATTTCAGCGAGATAAATACTCGTAGAAGGCGTTGCAAGATGCCTCTGTGTACACCGAATTCGATTTTCGCAAACATTGGATTCGGTAAGTTTGTTATTAAGTATGCGTTATGTATGCATATATCGCTCACTCCTTTCAAGAACGTCATAAATCAAAAATCGACAATTTCCAGTTGTGCATATTTTCGGAATGCCCAGAAAATGTACTGTATCCCTGCAAAAGCGGCATAATTTAAACTTAATATTTACCCGCTACAGGGCAGAAAGTGTTGTTTTTGCATTTTGAAGAAAGGGTATAGTTTAATTATTTTTTTAAATAAACGAAATATTTTTCAAATAGAGAAAAAACTTTCAGGTTTTACTTTAAAAGATCTGTTGCACAGTAAAAAGTTCAGTAAGTTGCTTGATATTTATTTTTAATACATTGTATTATATTTTTAAACTTAAAAAACGTTCTCCTGAAAAATCAAGTTTTTTATTTATGACGTTCTTGAAAGGAGTGAGCGATATCTGTCCCTACAAATTAAAAGAATGCTAGTACATTCAGCATAACCAAAGAAATACCAAATCAAAAAGAACTTTACGATGTAAACATTATTATTTATGACGTTCGTCTTCTTAAATTACAAGTATATGAAGAGATATTTCAGTTTATTTTTATTTATCATAATTATTGATTACAAATATATATGGTATGTATACCAATGACTTTTTCTCTATTTTTCATGTCGATTTTTGTATGATTTATGATAGATATTCTTCGAACGGTGATAAAGGAAAGAATGCAAGCTTGACATAATAATTATTGATAAAATAAATGAAGGTGTTTTGAGATGGTTTTTACACGTGGAACGAATGGGTGAGAAAAGAACAGTATAATGAATTTGTGAGGATAATGTAGTTGGAAATACGAGCTAAAGGAAGACCGAGAAAACTTGGCATGATCAAGTATTTAAAATGTGTAATTGAAAGTGGTCAGTTTTTAATTTAAGTTTAACTTAGTAAATACCACTTTAATTTACTACATAAAACCAAAACTCAAAATGGATAGATTTTACCGACCAAGTGACAGCCGAATCAATTAATGAAAGTAGTAAGGTCGGAATGATCGACGGGTATTAACAACATTTTGAGTGTGTCCAAATACTTGTTTACAAAATCTGGATTATCTCCAATTACAGGAGTTATTTTCATATTATTTTTTGACATCTCATCAAAGATGAAGAAGAATATGGAAGTCTGGGCATTTACGGTTATTTTCATATTATTTTTAAAAAATAATATGAAAATAACTCCTGTAATTGGAGATAATCCAGATTTTGTGAACAAGTATTGAGACACACTCAAAATGTTGTAAATAAATTATCTTGTCAAATTATAAGCTTAATAATAAAAATGAAAATGGTATTTTCTGGCGTTTCTCATGTGTGTGATTATAATCCGGGATTCGGATCTCACATACTAATATAAGAGTTTCTGCTTAGTAAAAAGCTTTTTTACATCTCACCAATAGATGTCTCTAGTGAAGTTTTAGTGATTCATGAACAAGGTTTCTAAATTGGTTCATATATATAGAACTTCCAAGAATTTGAGTAGTGTGGTTGTCAATAATGGGTAGAATTGGTGAATGTTACACGTGTGTAAAGTGATCACTTAAACCAGCCTATGACGGTCGTAAGCCCCGTAAATGCCCAGACTTCCATATTTTTCTTCATCTTTGATGAGATGTCAAAAAATAATACATGTATTAAAATGAGAAACATGAATGTGGAAAAGCAAAGGTAGTTTGCAAAGACATATTGTTGTTGCGCTCTATTCTCTCTGTTTACCCCTTCGGTAAGCGGCGTGATGGTTTGTTTGTTTTTAGAAAAAATATTTGTAGCTAAATTGTTTTCGTCACTACGTTGTTAAAATCTGTTCTCTACGACGAATGATTTTATTGGGTTTTAGAAAGTTGTCCGCGCGTTTATGGCAAACTCATTTCGTAATATTGACTGCATTCGGCTATATACAGTATCTACTCAATGAATTAGGGCCACGCAGAATTTCGCGCAATTTCTCAATTCAAACAGGAATAACTCAGAGAAAACCTTGAATAAAACAACATTGAATTTTATTTACACATGAACACTTTATTACGCTTAAATTATGCATATATTTTCATATAAATATAGTTAGTATTTAGTATTTCCATCTTTGGCAGAAATAACTGCCTCAATTCTTTTTGGCATACTTAAAATGCACTGTTTTATCATGTTTTTTATTTCTTCGTCTTCTGATCAAATTTTTTGAATATTTTTTTTTAGACAGTCTACTGTCGGATTTGGAAATGAGTATACCTTATTTTTTAACATGCTCCATACGTTTTCTATAGGATTAAGGTCCGGAGAATTTCCAGGCCAGGGGAGCAAAGGCAGATTTTTGTTAGACAAAATTTTTATTATTGATTTAGCCCGGTGGCAAGGTGCCCCATCCTGCAAGGTGTATGGACCTTCTGTTGGGTCGAGTGTATGGTAGAAGGGCAATGAAATTCGTTCGAGGACCTGATTATAGGAATTTTGGTTCATTGTTCCTTCCACGAAAAACAACGGCCCAGGTAAATTGTTAATAATACATGACCATATCATTGTTGCAGGGGGGTGTTTGATAACTTTTACCGCACAGGCCTCATTGTAACGTTCCATTGGTGTTTTCCTGACGAATCGACGGCTCTCTGTCACGGCTTCTAACCGGCACTCATCACTAAAGATGACCTGAAAAATAATGAAAATTTAAGTTTAATTCAAATATATAAGTTTATTTACTAAAATGATATGTTGAAAATTCAATTTAAATAAATACCTTTTTCCAATCATCTACCGAGTAATTTCGATGTAGCCTGGCCCATTTTAATCGATCCGCTTTCATTCGTGGTGTCAATTTTGGTACTTTTACAGGGCGCCTGCATTTCAGATTTACTTCGTAAAGACGTCGCCTCAGTGTTGATACCGATATATTTATACCCTCTTCTTCCAATTTTATTTTTAATGTTTTTGCTGATGCACTACGGTTTTCTAAGGCACTTTGAAAGATTTTTCGATCAGTCCTCGGTGTTGTTTTTCTAATCCTACGACAGTTCTTTCGCCGATTGCTGGTGGCGGGTGACTGATTTTTTATTGATTTTGAAATTCTGTCCACTGTTTGACGAGAAACGTTTTCTTTTTTTGAAATTTCTCTATTAGATAGTATTCCTAATTTCAGTAGCACTATAACACTAGACTTTTTTTCCTCAGAAATGTCTTTACTTTTTCCCATTTTGTCCTTTTCAAAAAAAACACTTGTGTTTACAAATTTTTTTTATACTTTACGAACTAAAATTAAAAATTAATTTTTTTTCACAAGACACGATAACTATATAACCTCTCTAAACAAAACAACAACCAGAACTCAAGAAACTTCACTAATAAATGAGATAGGACTATTTTTTGAACTTTCAACTATCTGTCTACCTGGGCTAATTAGGGACCTTTCTCAGAAAAAGGGTTTAAAATTTTGTAAAGGCTTAAATAATCCAAGTATATTTTACATATTATTGAAGGTAATATACATGATATTAGATGTCAATAGAAAACTTAAAGTATTTATGTAAAATAAATATAATAATCCAAAGGATTTCAGAGTATTCATAAAAATAATGGGTGGCCCTAATTCATTGAGTAGATACTGTAATAGGTATGTACAATACTTCCGAGGTGCGTAAATATTGAATTAGCTTTTGGTCAGTGAGGCGCATCACGGCGCTTGTTCAAGAATGAATGAAATACTCGTGCAAAGCCAGTTTACATTGAGCAAGTAACTGACCTAATCACAAGGCAAGTCAGTGATGACTCGGTACTGCTATCGTATCTATTGTGTATCTTTATAAATCGAATTCACGTCAGTACAGCGCTGTTGCGTCAGTGCTGACTTCAATATTCCCGGTGTTTATTTTCAAAGTCAGTCCGCTCCTCCCGCGGCTGCTGTACTGACATTGGCTAAACACTAATTCAGTAGTTGGCCAGTCGCTGACACAGCGTTGTAGGGTGTCCAACGATATCGTTTATCCACTTCCTTATCCAAACTCGTTTATTTTTCTTAAAATCCTTATCCGCATCAGGGGTAGTATTGAAGAAATATAAGAGTGAAAAATCGCTTATATTCATTTGACCCCCCCCTGGAACTCGGGAACCCCAGTACGGTAGCCGAGCGTGCTGACCATTACACTACTGAGGCGTTTCTTTTTAGATAATGATATCTCTTCTTCTACATATAATAACAATAATAATATTTTTGGATAATTTATATAGCGACATTTTCGTAAAATACTACCTCAGGGGCGCTTACACAAACGTGAATTATGATATGAAAATGACAATTTAAAAAATATATATTTAAAAAAAAAACGTCCTCAATATTTTTTCTCGCTGAGGTTGATAGCGTGGTGAAATAAAAACCCTTGACTGATGACTACGTGAAAATATTGCAAGTCAATTCTCGGCGCCAGTACTGACGTCAGTAACTGACCCAATGTAAATCCACCTTAAAGTATGTACCGCCCAGGATCAACAAAGTTTACGAGCAATGTGCTAATTCTTCCTTCGTTACTTATGTTAATATTGCATCGAGCCAAAAAGTACACACGTTTTCCTATAACTTACGTTTCAATATAATTTACGTTTCTAAATAAAAGACCGAAGGGAATAATATATCTAAATTACTGAATTCATATTTTATTAGGAAATTTATAACATAATATTATACAATATACTAACCCTTCTCAACGGATTATCGTGGGGTACATTTCTAAGGCGTAAATTTACATAACCATTAGCTTTCTTTCTAATACAGTCAGTAAAAAACTTAACTTTTATTAAAATATAATATATAAGCCTTTGAAGGGATTTATTGATAAGTGAGGTTATTTGAAACCCTAACTATCTTTGGTATTATGAATAGTTTTTCGGTTTTGGACATATGAGCGGTTTTTTGATGTTATGACATAGAAAGCACCCCTCTCAAAATATATCATATTGAATAATTAAATGATTGCTTTTTTGCATATTCTTTTTCTTGTTTTCAAAAGTTTACTCTTTGATACATCTCTGCATAATTAAAATCGATTAAAAAATATATTGTGAGCTATTTTACGTACGAATAATTATTACGCCGTGATTTTTTTATCTGTCTTATCGCTCCTTTCAGTCAATACATCAATGTATTAAACTGCCTGAAAATACTCAGAATTTTATTCTTAAACTTAAAGCTACTTTCGTTCCCCACTTTATACATATTTAAAGTCTTGTATATCCGTGAAAGTTTTGGCGTACCAACTGCTTTTGCGCACCAAAGCCCCTTTTTGCTGTTATCCGGGAAAGTTTAATAAATCTTTCATCGTTTAAAAATTTAAAATAAGTATGCTGTAAATTGTAAAACAATAAGCTTACGCTACTGTAATTGTAACACAAACAAGTGAAATAATACCTCAGAGATAACCCTGGCCGGAATAAGGCTTGTTTTATATAAATAATAGCGAATTTCTGAGTAAAACTGTTAACTGCGGAAGTGTCGTCATCGCTAGAGCGAACAAAAGGGCCGCTGGTATATTTTACACCTTCACGGTTGTTTCCTTTATTTGGCCTCCAGCGATCGTTTGAATAACTGTATAAATAATAAATATCCCCATTTAACATGGTGATTTTTTAACAGTTTATTGTATGGTTGATATAATGAATGGCATAATCGAATATATGGTAATGGTAATAGTTCCATCTGCATTTGGACATGCTTCTGGCGGTCCATATGGCATTGTAGTAATTTTAGAACAGTATATGCCCCGAGGACTCAATTATTGTTTTTAAAATTTACCCAATTTTCTTTAGTACTTAAACTTGCAGCTTTTTTAAATTACACGTGATCCGAAGGGGGGTACCAAAAGACCCCCAGCTCATATTTGTATGTGAATCGCAGTACGCAGCTCGCTACCAACTCGCCGCTAACTGAGTCATAGACTGCAGTCTGTTCCAACGTGCCGTCAGACACTAACTGAATGACAGGTCAAAAATCGGAACAAACGAAAGCTGACTAGTTTAGTTGTCTCGCTCTCTTGCAGTGCCACATTTATTAGAGTGAAAGAAATAACATGTTGCTAACAGACAAAAAAATTAACGCTCAGATATATAAGTACGTAGATCTCGCGTCACCGACTGATAGTGCTTTTTATTAAAAACAATATTACGATACATATAACAATTTTAAATCTTAAAAATAAAAAAATTTAAAATTAATATTACACTACGGAGGTGGACTAGTTAATTGCCAGTTGTTGCCAATTGTTTGTTGCCATGCATTAATTTTGCTTAATTATTTATGTATCTTTTTTGTAACTCTCTTATTTGTGTTTCAGTTTTGTTAACATTAATCCAATTTCCCAAACGAGAAATGTAAATTACTCATCGGGAATATTATAAACATATAGTAGTCGTACAGGAGAAAGTGACCAACTAACAAAACGTAAAATCTTCAGGAGGGCCATTTAAGTCACTTCTGCTTGGCAAGAAAATCAATTCAGTAAGTCATTTTTAACAAGTCAATATATTATACTTCCAAGTTTTAAATCCTTTGGGATTTTTTTCAGGGCAATATTAAGCTAGTAAGATATCAAATAGTCGATGATCACGTTTTTGTAAAAAATGCACTTGGTCACTTTCTCCTGTATGTCTACGATATACGACTTATGTATAAAATGTGTTTATGAATTAAATAAAAAAAGTTAAATTTTATCGCAAATTTCACAATTTTCGAATAAATATTTAATAATTAGAATTGAGTGTCACTTATACAGTTACCTTTGTTTATTGAAGTATTTTGTGTTTTGTGTGCGACGTTGATGCTGTATTCACTCCTCCACGAGAGTGAATGATATTTCAAACGTCAAAACCTATTGACAAAGCCGTGGCAACTTGAAATATTATTCGTGTTATTTTGAACATACATGCGTGCATATAGAAATATACACGTTTGCTCCAGTCATCAATCTGTTCCGACTACATCACGAATACAAGTAAACTTCAAATGTGAACACACACATCATGTTACTGCCACGGCCTCACATGACATATGATGTGTATAGAGACATTTTACCATTTCGATTTCATATCAACAACATTTTGAGTGTGTCCAAATACTTTTTCACAAATCTGGATTATCTCCAGTTACAGGAGTTATTTTTCATATTATTTTTTGACATCTCAACAAAGATGAAGAAGAATTCTTTTATTGATGTCAAAAAATAATATGAAAAATAACTCTTGTAATTGGAGATTATCCAGATTTTTTAACAAGTATTTGGACACACTGAAAATGTTGTTAATAAATGAACTGGTCAAATTATAAGCTAAAATAATAAAATGAAAGTTACATATTCTAGCGTTTCTCATGTATGTGTATATAATCCAGGATTCGGACCTCACATACAAATGAAAGAGTTTCTGCTTAGTAAAAAGCTTATTTCATCTCACCAATAGATGTCTCTAGTGATTCAAGCACTATGTTTCAAAATTGAATCATATATATGGAACTTCCAAGAATTTGAGTAGTGTGGTTGTCAATCATGGGTAGAATTAGTGAATGTTACAGTGTGTAAAGTGATCATTTAAACCAGCCTGTATGATGATCGTAAACCAAAACCAAAGAATAGTGTAAAAAATAACTCCTTTGATTGGAGATAATCCACATTTGTGAAGTACCTATTTGAACACACTCATAATGTTGTTTAAATATATACCTACCATTATTATATTTGTGTATGTGTGTATTATAATGTTACCTGTCAGCATTTCCCACCACCTACTGCAGACCCGAGTCGTGAGACGTCTTTCACCGGACGGAGTATAGTATTAACAGCAAACAGCGATACAGACACGCCCTGCCAATAATGTCACAAGTACAAAAAATGCGAAAATAATTTCTTAATTAAAAATCAAAATGAAATTGATTAAATAACGGCTCTATATTTCATTCACGCTGTTTGCTTAGTTAATCCACTTAACTTTTATTGAAACATCAACCGGTTATTTAATTAAATTTATTTAAATTGCAATTAACTTATGAAATTTCACTGTAAGAAATTCGGATGTTGTTTTGAAAAAACATTATACACTGGTAAAAAAAAAATACAATTTGATGATATTACCATATATACACAATCTCTCTCACACGCACTCACACGCGCGTAGACACACATACACACACACATATACCATATATATATAAATTATATTTGTACTCAATCAACAGGTCTCTTATTAAACTTTTTTTAAATATTCAGACACCTTATCAATTACTCGCACTACTGTCTTTTTTAAGAATAAGAAACATGTCATATGTAGAAGTACTTTTTTTTGTTATATAATCTGTCGTCTTATTTGTAATACGTTGATCACGTCCGTTTGATCGGTATTTTTGTTTCGTCATATCATTGCATAAATATCCAAAATGTCACACCACAAACTAAATGCTTTCGATGTTACAATAACTATAATTTTCATCGGCGAACCCTGTTATGTCTACGAATATAACAAATCGTTCCGCACAGACAAGAAATTTTAGATAACGAAGCATCACCTGGCTTATCTGATAACAGTACTTATTTTCAAAAGTGTTTTGCAAGCGTTGAATCAATTTTTTTTTATTGAGAATTCGAGATTGACACGTGAAACTGAGATTTCTTAAATTATATACTAAATTTATATAATTTTCAAATGCAATATTGGGTTGGGCATGATAAAATCCATCAAAAAACTTATTTTGGCTTCTACTAAAAATGAATCCTATCGTTTGTTGTGTTTTCAACTGCTCAGTTACCGTATTTGATATATTTTTCAAATTAACTGATGAAATGTAGGGGGGATATATTTCTCTATGTTAATGTAGTTTATAAAACTTTTGTACAGATTACATGTCAGAAAAAATAATATGTTTTATTTCTTCATACTTGATCGGGATACAAACAAAACCCAAACTCTAATGAAAGCACGCGAATTTAATTTCACCTTTTACTTCATTAATAACAATTGTCTGTAATATACTTTTATTTTCTCAGGTCAATATCTGTCTCGACTTCCCAATGAGATGAAATATTCGTACGACGTACTTTCATTATCAAAGTTACACAATTTATTTATACTAAATATGAACTTTGGTTCCCAAAAATAGCTATTTCATTTTTTTTCACAATCTTTTATAAATATCAAATCAGATCTATAAAATAGAAAATGGTCTTTTGTTCAACGTTCAACTTTAGATTGATTCAATACCAAATATTACTATTTTGAATACACTTTGAAATTTTAACTATAAATAAATTTAAATACTTCTTTAAATATTAATTTATCGTTTCGATATTTACTTTGTGGTAAGACATGTTGAAATAATCAAAGAAAACACTTGTTTTTTACCACTTGAGTGGTAAAATAACAAGTGGTAAAATAACAAGTGTTTTCTTTAATAATTTCTACTTTAAATATTAATAATAAATCTTAAGTTATTCGCCGAATGCTTTGAAAATTTGACACAACGTTTCATTTTAATATTTGCTGGTTTTTATATAACGATCAGATCAATCGGAACCTAAAATCTGGCGTTGTCAAAAGTCTGCGTAATCGGAGGGCATGTATGACTAGATGTATGGATGTGAAGGAGGCGAGGAGTGTATGTCAGGACAGAAGAGTGTGGCGTTCCATCCTTTCTGCCTACCCCTGCAGTAGTAGCTAAATCTTAATTCTCCTTATGTATTTCACAGATTTCGAAAACCGCATGTTTGCAATGTGAAAACAAACGTATGCTTTCAGAAATGTACGCTTTCTATTTGATTTATTTTCCATTTAACCAGGCTAAACCGCACCAACGCGTAGCTGGGTACAACTAGTGTTAAATAATTTTTCAGAATGTGGTAAAAAAATTATCTGCATCTCATTAAACTCATACTCATGCTCTATTGAACACTTTTTACTTTGCTGACTGAAACCATTTTTAATAACGATTTTATACACGTGACTGAACTTTTAAGATTTATACCGCCACCTTCTCATAGGTTGACCATCTGTTAGCTGAGCAAGCACCGAGCACCTACGTTACTCGCTACTTAGGCACGGACGGAGCAAGTGCTTAGCCACACAGCTATAGCCATTCAAACACTTTCACTTTCGAGGTATTGTCAAGGAATTTCAATCTAGAGTTTAGCGCCGCTTCACTAGTTCGCGGATATTTCACAGTCAAGAAGCTTCTCACCTGTTAAAGTTCCGATTAAGAAAAGGTGGAGTTTAACTTTTCCCCATCCGAGAATCTCAATTTTCATTCCGGATAATTGCTCAAAAAATATCCTCGTTTTACGAAATTAAAGCGGGGACTTGCCCAATTTAAAATCATTTAACACTCGTATTTTTTGCCTGCTTAAACTTTGATAAAACTTACGAGTCCATCTTTTACGAGGGTTACTATCGAGTCCATCTTTTGTTACTTTTGTCAAATGTAGCTTATATTAAAACTTTTGTAATAATCTTTGATAATTATTGCCAAACTTTCTTATATGGTTGGCACGCTTGTCAAATTATAGTTGAGAATTAAATTGTAGCAATTACTACAGCTTTCATTTTCTCAGTTAATACCTACGAATGAAGAAGAAACGTATTTACTACCCAGAAGAATAGCATTTCTGAAGGAATAAAGGATAATAATTAAGCAATTCCGATGTCTACTAATTTAACTTCTACAATTCGGTTTGCGATAAGGCGTTGCGATTCTCATCACAAATGAAGATTATACGAACATTAAGCACGCACTGAGTTGGGTATATAGATCTCTTTTAAAACTTTTCTTATCTTTAAATTAATATTGAGAATGGCTGTTTTTAAATCAAAATCTTAATTCGCCCCTCGGTATGACCCCATGGCCGATGGTATTAGATATCAGTGGTATTGCTTTTGTCACGGTTATTGGATTTCATGTCTGAACTAAGTCATTCAACTGTTCATTATACCCATGTAGCGGTTGCATGTTCTATAGTTTTCCATGAACTTTCTCGGAAGCCGTATTGCTACATTTTACGGGATTCATATGGTTTCTTGGTGTTAAATGATGCACCGCAGACGACACGGAACCACAAGTTAACGTTACTTTAATAGTGGTCATACAACATGCTTCCTACACATATCAGCTAATTCGTTAATTAAATAAAATTTATAAGGGCTGCGTCCGTTCCTTACGAGCATATCAAAAGTTCACGAATTTCAATTGATGTTTTCAGTTTTCCCGATTCTCTTTGCGCGCCGCAAAAGGGGAAATGTTTGTTCAGCAACCCTTGAACCGGAAGGGAGTAATTGGAATAGTTTATTGTCTAATTTTCGGTAAATGGATTTAAAACCGATTGATATCTGGATCATTGTTATGTTCTTATTCATAATTCATTGTTCTCGAGGGAACTTGTTATTCAGCTTGTAATTTACTTATTCTCTTGCTCTTCAATGTAAATTATTATTGCTACGAAAGCTCGGGGGAAAAATATGAATAATATCGAAACAACAGTCATATTATACAGGATCAAGAAGCATTAAACAATGTTCTTACATTATTACCTTCTTAGTTAATACTCGAATAATGTACTAATTGATTGTACAAAAAGATTAAAATATAATGATATTAAGCTCGAACAAATGGAACGTATAATCTAATTGTCAATAAACATTTAATTTGTTTCTTTTAATAATAATAATAAAACCCTTATCCGCACCCCAATGGTGCATAGGGCACTGTGTCTTATAAACGCAGTGTTTTCATGATCGTTTTACACATGAAGGAAAGGTGATCAGCCCTCCGCTTCAGGTACCAGTCCAAGGTAATATTGAATAAATATTACAGTGAAAAAATCACTTATATTTATTTTTACCCCCCTTGGGAATCGAACCCGGGACCTCCAGAACGGTAGCCGAGCGTGCTGACCATTACACTACGGAGGCGGACAAAAATTTCTTTTACCTTAACAAAACACGTACAAGTTTTCAAATATTTTTTTTTTTATAAACGTGTATAAGTGGCGTTACAAAATTATATTTTCCTACGTATTTTTGTTACCATAGTTTTTGCTGTAAGATAAAATTACAAACAAAATGTACAATTAATTAGGCTGCCGTTAATAAAATTCAATTAACATCTTCATCGTCTTATCCTTATCCGTACTCAATGGTGCATAGGGCACTGCACCGTATCGACGCAGTGTTATCGATAATTGCATGAAGGCAAGGTCCGGCGCTTCTGAAATCAGTCCAGGGTGATATTAAATAAATATGGAAGTGAAAATCACTGCTATGTTTATTTTAACCTCCCTGGGAATTGAACCCAGCACGGTAGACGCGAACAAATCGATCAACTTATTTATGTGGAAAAACCTATCATTGTATTCAAAATTATTGACAATCATAGTTTGAAAAACCATGAAAGAAAAAAATATATTAATAGGAAAATTTAAAAAAGTTATTTTAATAAAAATGATTTCAATGAAAATGCTTCGTTTCAATCTGCGTACTTACTAAGTTTTATTAACATTCGAGGTAATTTGAAAACATATATATTTAATCGCTAATGCGTTCTATGTTTAAAATACATTTTCGCAAGAAAGAAGTTCTTCCCGAACCATGAACATTGTTTTACGATATTAATTTCAAAATATACACGACATAATAACTGTTTATTAACAATACAGCCCATCATTACAAATTTGATTCGATTGCCCCTGTTGTCCAAACGACAGATAGTTACTTTAATGAGATTAGTTTATACGACAATGTTGTTGATTAAATTCAATAAGTAACCATTTCAGCTTTTGTCGTCTGTCCGTCAAGCACTGAACTCTGGAAGGGATACTAAACTTTGAGCTAATAAGATAATAACAATTTCTCTAAACTTTTGTTTGGCTTAGTTTTAATACTGTACTGTGAAACGTAGTTAGCTTGATTTACCCGCTTCATTAGTGTAACATTCTACGACCAGGTCAGCAAAAAATTCAACCTATCCCTTTGCATTGTTAAAAATTAAAAAAGTAATTTAAATGAAGTTTTTTGATGCATTTTCATTTCTTAATCTTATTCAAACCCTTATCCGCTCCCGATGGTGCATAGGGCACTGCAACATATAAACGCTGTGTTATTTTGATCGTTAACACATGAAGGAAATGCGATCAGCCCCCCCGCTTCAGGTATCAGTCCAGGGTAATATTGAATAAATATTCAAGTGAAAAAATCACTTATATTTATTTCACCCCACCCTGGGAATCGAATCCGGGATCTGCAGTACGGTAGCCGAGCATGCTGACCATAGCACTACGGAGACGGACATATTTTTTAATAATATTATATATTGCACCTAATTTTTTTTACCAGTCAAGGGTAATATTAAATAAATATTAAAATGAAAAAATCACTTATATTTATTTGACCCCACCCTGGGAATCGAATCCGGGATCTACAGTACGGTAGCCGAGCATGCTGACCATAAAGCTACAAGGACGGACCTAATATGTTTAATAATATTTCATATATATATTTTTTTCGAATTAACTCTCTTCAAAACGTTATTACAATAAATTGGCTAATATGTCGTTTTCAGTAACATGATTTTTTCATAAATTCATTACATTTCCTTTGATACGCTGAGTAAATTTTTTTTTAAGTCGCAATACCCAGAATTCAGAATATTTGTTCATATTTGTAAATATTTAATGGACGAAAACGGTTTTCCGATCATTGGGTATGGTATTTAAACGTATTTCCAATTTACCTTCTAAGAATTGTGTATTTAATATTTTATTATTTTCTCAAAAGAATACCCTTTAGTCCTTTCTGTAATACGTACGAAGTTTGTTTAGGAGTTATCAGATATTGGGTATTGCGTAAGATGCAGAACAAACTGGAATAATATATTTCCAATGAAACGTCTCCGGAGATTTGAGGCTTGAGTAACATTGAAGTATTGAAGGATCAGATTTATTACATTTGATGCTTTTGTAATATTTTGTGGTCTCCTTCTAAACTATTGAAAAATAAAATTAATTTTTTTAAACATTTTTTTTACTTCTCTACATAAATGAAGAAGAATATAGAAATCTGAGTATTTACAGGGCTTACGACCTGCCATTGGCTAGTAAAGTGATCCCTTTACACACGTGCAACATTCACCAATCTACCCATGATTGACATCTACACTTCTCAATTTTTTTAGAAATCCAACATATGTATATCTGATGCAGAGGCGTGCCTTTCATATATGTAGAAAAGCAGTGCCTATCCTAACTTACCCGCTTGACATATAAAAACGCAACCAGTACCTACCCTACCTTACATGTAGTACCTAGCTAACCTTACTACCTACCTCTACTGCCTTTTTTTAGTAAGTAGTACCAGCTTACCTTACTACCTCTTACTATCTCTACTGACTACCTTAATTAATTCTCAGTGCGCGCCACTGACCTGATGATGATGTTTTCAAATAATTTTATTTATCTTTATTTATAACCCTTATCCGCACCTAATGGTGCATAGGGCACTGCATTTCGCATCATTTTTAAACACCGTATCGGTATATTCGTGTATCAAAAATATTGTGAATAAAATATGTGATCACATTATAAGCTGCATTAAGATTTGAAATCATGTTTTCAGACGTATTCCAATATGTAAAATAATCCGGTTGAGATCTTCCAAACATTTAAATAAAAGGGTTAGTGCTACAATAAGTATTATCAAATTATAAAATAAGACTCAAACATATATCACATCAAAGCAATTGACGCAGTGTTATCTTGATCATTACTTACATGAAGGCAAGGTGATCACTCTTGCGCTTCGGGAACCAGTCCAGGGTAATATTAAATAAATATTACAGTGTTAAATCACTAAAATTTATTTTCACCTCCCCCCTGGGAATCGAACCCGGGACCTCCAGCACGGTAGCTAAACTCGCTGACCATTACACCACGGAGGCGGACAAATAATTACCACTAGTTAATAAACTTAAAACATAAAATTTCATACTAGTGGTTGAAACTAGAATTGTAATATTGTCTGATCGGAAGACCGTACACCACTCCGTGGTATATGGTATGGGGTGCCGAATAAGTTCTTATTTGGCTTTATTGATTTTACAGTTTATAAAATCTGTTGGCAACGTGCTTTATCTTAGTTATTCATCTTTTCTCGATTTCTCGATTCGAAATTTGATGAAAACTGATTCCCAGGTTTAAGGGGGTATAGTAACGTAGTTTTTACTGTTGTTATTGAATTATTAATTTGTTTTTAATTTTAATTCCACAATTCATACATTACCTCAAAACAGCTAAAATACTTGATATTTTAATTTTTGTTTTGATTACATATTAACATATTGATTTATTTCATAAAATTACAGATATATCGCTCACTCTTTTCAAGAACGTCATAAATCGAAATTCGTCAATTTTCAGTTGTGCGTGTTTTCGGAATGCCCAGAAAATGTACAATATCTCAGCAAAAGAGGCATATTTTTAAGTTAATATTTACCCGCTACAGGGCAGAAAATGTTGTTTTTGCATTTTGAAGAAAAGGTATTGTTTTATTATTTTTTTTTAATATACTTAATATTTTTGAAATGGAGAAAAAACCTGAAGGTTTTACCTAAAGAGATCTACTGCACAGTAAAAAGTTAAAAGTGGCTTGACATTTATTTTTTAAACATTGTGTTATACTTTTAAACTTTAAAAACGTTCTCCTGAAAAATCAAGTTTTTTGATTTATGACGTTCTTGAAAGGAGTGAGCGATATGTAGAAGTGAAATATATTACATTGTTTTTTTAGCGCAATACTGATCGTACTAATTTTATGATATTTTGCATATGGCTTTTGCCCTAAGCACCGTTCAATGCGGAAATTGTTAAAAGAGAAAGCAGATATGCATTTATAATACATACTGAACTTAAATATTTGTGAAACTTCAATACCCTTATTACAGATATTAAAAATGGAGAAAAATGTTAAAAAATTAAATAATAAATGAATTATATATGTTAATCCAAGAAGAAAAAAACACAAAAAAAATTATAATAAAAATCAATTATATTACCAACAAACATTAACAATAAATATGAAGTGTATGTCCCTCTCCAAGCACAAGAGCTTAGTCTCTTTTTTGGAGAGAACTGCGGTATTAATTTTAAGTGTGTAAGAGTAGAAATGTCTATAAAATTAATTAAAATTATTAAAAAAAAACTTTCGTAACCATATAAAATAATAATTGACTAATTTACATAACGCCTTTTTACAAAGTATCGACTAAGATAAAAAATAACAATTCTGATGAAATTCGTAAGTGAAGATTTTATCGTAAAATTATTTTTTATAAAAATATCATATTGCGATGCCCTTAAAGCTGGATGTTTCAAGTTGTTCCCCTAACCACAAATAAATTTATTTCAGCAAAATGAAGATTACGTAATATTTACAGGTTGAAATATTATAATAATCCTATTATTGATTACCAAAACAGTTAAAAAACAGTTAAACAACTGCTTTAATTTTATTATTGGGAAATATGTATACTAAATCTCCTCTTGTATTTTATTTATTGTTTCGAAATTCACTTTGTGGTAAGAGATGATGAAATTGTTAAAGAAAACACTTGTTTTTTACCACTTGAGTTATATTTATTTTATTTTAACGACTCGTTTCGGAAGCAACAGCTACTTCCATCTTCGGGCCTAAATATAAACATAGACCCGAAGATAGAAGTAAATATTCGTAACATTCGAAACTAGTCGTTTCAATAAAGTAAGTTGAACTTAAGTGATAACAAACAAGTGTTTTTTATTTCCAATTTCCTCTTTTAATATTTATTGATTTTGGATTAATTTTGTGGAATAATATGATGATTTAAATATAAAGGTAGGGACTTACCGGAGCATTTCGTCCATTCGCAACGTAACATTCGCGGCGAACATCCCACTTCGGATGGAGCACTTGGAACGCTGTATTGACTATACGAATTACGTGTTACGTTACGACGAAATGGCTCCGGTCAGTCCCTACCATAATACATGATGTTTGTGAGAATATATTTCTTGATTATAGGTCATTTACACGATGTAATTTACTACGCAAGTCTATTAAGCATTTCACATTTCAATGACAAAATACATTCTAAGATTTGATGTTCATACATGACGTTAGCGTAGGCAGTTGAGCTGACAGGACCATTAGTGCAAGGCCAATTGTGATGCCACTCCACTATCCTACCTAGTTCACACATGTAATGCTAAGGATAAAAAGTTTTTTTTTAATGTCTGGACAAAAGGTTTTGACGCCAAGCGTTCTAATTCATTTTATTGGCTTGAAAAATACGGTCAAGGACAAAAAATTGTCTCGGAATATTCATGATTAAATGTCAAATGGCTTGGCTTAGTGGAATATTAATAAAATAGTGTTTTGCAAATATATCATTACATTTTTACTACTAATAATATAAACTTAAGCAATTTTTAATGCAAAATAACCTTTCAATTGTATCAGTATGAGTGATATTATGAGTGCACACAATTATATCAGTGTATTTGTGCATTTGTCTGTTTCGATTGGCTACTTATGCCCATGAGCAGTCACAGTTATGCAGGCACCAGACAATGTAGGAACGGATATTGGTCACTCCTTTCAATAACTTCATATATAAAAATTCGTAAATTTTCAGTTGTGCATGTTTTCGGAATGCCCACAAAATGTAGATACTATATCCCAGCCAAAGCGGCATATTTTTAACTTAATATTTACCCGCTTCAGGGTAGAAAGTGTTGTTTTGCATTTTGAAGAAAAGGTATTGTTTATTTATTTTTTAAATATGCTAAATATTTTTCAAATGGAGAAAAAACCTTCAGGTTTGACCAAAAAGATCTGTTGCACAGTAAAAAGTTCAATAAGTGGCTTGATATTTGTTTTCAATGCATTTTATTACATTATTAAGCTTTTAAAACGATCTCCTGAAAAATAAGTTTTTTGACGTTGTTGAAAGGAGTGAGCGATGTGAACTCAAACTAAAGCAATCAAAAGGTGACGTGGCATTTAGCAGTCTTTGCCAGTATGAGAACATTTGACTGAAAAATCAGAGCGTTTCTAGTTATAAGATTCTTGAATTTGTTTGAAGTAATTGTTTGGTCTTGTACGCATGCGGAGATGTCCCCGAGTTCGTTGGTATAATTTCGCCCGGACTATTAAAAGTGAGTAGGCCGCTGGAATGAACAAATGGGCATAAGGGTCAAGGGGTTAATAGCGGCGGCGGCGCTGTGCACCGCTGGGGTCATTTCAATATTTAAATATCGCCGGTGATGCCACGGCCGAGATGGCAACGTGGAGCAAATGATCCAAGCTATGCGATTTGGGGGCTGTTTTGATAATTGAATCAATAATTGAATTGGACAGGCGCCGGACTGTGGCGTAATAATCACCACGCTCTGCTGTTGAACGTCCGCGATGGAGCCATATTAAAATACTTAAATTGAATGTAATATTATTCTTCTTCTTCTTCTTCTGCTTGGTGTAGGCCTTATGGCATGTTTTTAAGAGGGATTAGCCTCTTGCGATGTCGATTCCCAGCTGTCGATCCATCTCTTTAGTGGTCTGCCCGGGAGTCGTCTATCTTGGGGTTGGCCGTACAGTGCAATGTAGGGGAGTCTGGATGGTTCCATTCTCCACACATGCGCATACCATTGTCTCCTTCGTTGCTTTCCCCACCAAACTAAAATTGTTGATGATAATTATTTAAAAAAATTAAACACACGTATAAAAATGCCATCAAATAATGTATTAAACATTTTGGCGAAATCAAGAAGGACTTATGCAGAAAATTTGATTCAACGGACTTATTAATAGAAAAATTAGCAGTGCCGAATTTATACAGTATAGGTAACCACGAATGTCATATTCATTGCTGCTATGTTCATTTTCTACATTCTATTCCACCTGTATTTCCTTTCCCATATAGCAGTTATTTCCTTCCGGCTTTGACGCCTGATGCTTAAACGATATTCATTTCATCACGATTGATTTAGAAAAGTGTATTTTTTATGTATTTTAGACTCCTGACAATGCTTCTCATTTCCTTTTCAGGATTATCGTATGTCAGAAATATTATTCTACTGTATAATGATTGAATATTTAGTGACATATTAATCCTTTTAATATCTTCTAAAGAACTAAGAAAATGTTTTCAGCCATATAAGTAAAAAAAATACCCCCCTTTTTGATGAAGTGTTCACAGACGGCGGGTCTATTTATGTAACGCACCTTTTAATTTTTAACAGCATTTATGATGATCTATCTGCCTCAATGTATATGATGAAGCGTGACAGTTATGTGCATGTATGTCACGGGTTCTTAGACCTCCCAAAGTCCTCATACAAGTTGTCCTGTATTCTGTTCACCTGACCTATGACCTAGTCTTGACCATAGGGGGTCCCAGAGCCCCTTCCTTTTATGCACTATGTGACCTGGAGAGGAGAAAGCCCTTAATTTAATGCTAAGTACTAGTAATAAGAAATATAAGGAATAATTTAAATTCTGTTAAGATTATTATTATTCTGTTAAGATTTTATTTGGAGAAATCGTCTATAATCATATGATCGATCAAATTCGTTGAAAGGAAATATTGAGTAATTCAAAATCGTGATTATTTTCTTTAAAAAATACTTGAGGTCTTAAGATGTTATTTGAAAACCCTTGCATTACTTTTTATCTGAAATCTAAAGAGTAGAATTCCGTAATCACTCATATAAAAATAAAACACTTGTACAAGGCAATTTTCGAGTTTAAAATTTTTAAACATGGCTTGTTTCGAGAACTACAGATGTTCTCGAAACAGTTGTTCTTATATTGATAAACTCAAAAGCGATCTTATACAAGTGTTTTATTTGAATATTTAAAAGATAGAATTTTTAATACCTAAAAACGTTCATGGTTTTGAAATCTGTTAGCTTATAATTAAGGCAAAAAATTAGTTTTTGAAAACTAAAAATACTTTATTAGTTAAAATACACAATAAACATACTACTTAAGTAATTAACATTGTATTGTAAAACTGTCTTACCTCGCGTTATATATAAACAGCACCTTTTCATAAGAAAAGTACAGTAAACCCCCCTATAACGTTGAGATAAGTACCTACCCCGTTATTGGCGTTAACGTTATAGAGGGTAAATATCTTTAAATTGTAATTTAATTTAATAATGACTCATTTCAGCCGTTTCCGCTAGTTAAAATGTAAAAATTCAATTTTAAACATAAACTCCTTATAACGTTCCCTCAGATTACGCGATACCTATCTCAATGTTATTGAGGGGTTTACTGTACCTCGAATACTGTTAATGAACCGCTCGTAAATCATTGCTATTTGAATTTAATTTAACAGATATTTCTGGTACCCGACGCACGTGGTAAAATTTATTCGGCAATTAAGCATAACATCGATAGGTAGGGTTACGTTTTATGTCATATTTAATTACGAGCATAGGAAATATGAAGAATTTATTGCCAATGGGCGAACAACCTGTCTTTTTAACCAAATATGGTGTGATCACATTTTTATTAGCAAAGAAATGTCGTAAGGTATTATTTATTGATTTTTTAAAAGTATACATATTTTTAAAATGTGTCAACATAGACGAAGTAACTTTTTATGGAAGGCAAATATTGATATGTCTTCCAGCTGGTCCCTCAAATGGAACATCTCCAAATTTTCAAAAGGAAAACATTACTCTCTCATTCAGCCTACTGTCCCATCCCATCTTTGGTTTAGGAAAATTTCGATGAACAAGAAAGATACATCCACCATTTGTCGAATGAGGATGGGACATTGCTGTACGAGAGAGCACCTTGCAAGGATTGGTGTCTTTGACTTTTGCGGTGGCGTTTTGAAGAGGAAGACCTTAACCACATATTCTTTGTTTGCCCAATAAATGACCAAATGCCATTTTTTTTTAAAACTCTGGCCCCGCTTATTCCCCTCCCTACAGATATCCATCTCATCCTGGCGAGCAGGAACCCAATTATGTACAGACTTTTAGTTGCTTTTTTTTTATTGAATGGAATAAATTTATAGTTTAATAATAAGTCTATCATATTTTATAATTAAGTAACAATATTCAATTAACTCGACATTCGTAAAAGTATTTCAAAAAATATTTCATATGCAACGCCATTCTATATTCAAAAAATGGAAGTCTACCTTTTATACTTGTACAACGTTCACTATCCTACCCTATTTCCTTTACATATAAAAACTACTTGTTCTTGTAGACATACCTACCTAAAAAAGCATATATTGATAACAATCCCTTAAGGATTACATTCAGTATTTATTAATGTACACAGATTTCGATGTACTCGAAATATTGTAAAGAAACCCAGTGTACTACGGTTTAAAAGGGAAATGAAAATTCTCATCTATTTATCCTTGGGAAATGAGATTTGTGTAGTTTTGATCAATATAGATATTTTTAACTGTACTGGATACTTCTGCCATACAAACCTTAAACCGTCAGAATAAAAAAAATGACACGTTTAAGTAGAGCACAAAAAGTCTATAACAATTATAAAGACATTGCTTTGAGAAATATATCTATGATAAATACATTTTCACCTCGGTTTTAGGGGTTTTATGGCAGAATTATAGTTAAAATAAGCCAAACATTTTTATTGTCCTGAGCGTCGATTAGGTATTTACTCAGTGCAAAAACATTATTATTCGTCTCTTTTCCCAATCCAATGGTGCATAGGGCACTGTATTGTATTGAAGTAGTGTTTTTTTATCGATAAATACATGAAGACAAGGTGATTCAAAACAGAACTTTTACCTAACTTATGAATATTCATTTCTAACGACTTTGGCATTATGAAACGGGCTGTCGATGCGGATTGCCAGGAAGTAAAATTACCAAATTAAATTGGCAAAGTTAGAGTTATCAAGGCTACGTAGTTAATGCGTTAACTTCTTATTATTTGAGTTCTTGGTAATCTCCCTAAAATATAACATGGCTAATTTGATTATGTGATAATTATAATATTTAATTTTACGTACAAAACATTAACACATACATTCGAATTGGTAGGTAACTTTTGTTATGTTTTTAGTTAAAATTTCAATCGGAAAATATCACACCTCCTTAAAATCTATTGTGACACGCGTTTCGATGCATTCCGCATCATTTTCAAACACCGTATGTGAAGCTCAGTCTAAATTTTGTCTTCATCCTTCAACGTCCCAAGGACACAACTCTCATATTTACAGACAGCTTCACATACGGTGTTTGTTAATGATGCGGAATGCATCTTGTTTCATTGTTTTATCAAAACACGTGTCACAGTAGATTAAAAGACATTGGTATTTACCACATTATTTAGCCACATAGTGACTGCCGAATTAAAAAAAATAATGTTTTGATGTGTTGAAAAAGAGCTTTTAACCCAGTATTAAGACGAATTACGTTTCTTTTTTTCTTAATTATTCTTACTTTCAAGTTTCTTCTCATATCAGAAATCCCTTGCTTAGCACCCATGTCTTTTTAACGGGAGAGAGCTTTTTCCTTTAGAAACTAATTAACCTCTTTTGGGTTGGAGAAATGAAATTTAGCATCAGTAACACTTTTACCTCGGTTTATCCTTAAAGCAAGGAACAGTGTTTCTACTTATTCAATTTGTTGTGCTGTTCTATTCATTTTGTTGTAAAAAAATCCATAATGCGTAAAAAAAAAAGAGAAATACACATCGTCATATCGAAAGCCTCTGCAGTGAAGGCTGGGATGTCGGTTCCAAGTATCTCGAAAAATAAATAACAAAACGGTGGTTGCAATTCTCAGTCAGCAATATTGTGTTTACAGGTAATAATGCTATTATTGTATGGAAAGGAAAGAAAATAAGGTATCATAAAAATAGAAAAAAAATTACCATAAAATGGTAAGAAAACAGTCAGCTCCTTGATACACGCAAACCTAGGCAATAAAAAAAAGAATATAAAAAGGAGAATAATATTTTTTTTAGTTTTTTTTTAATAGAATTATAGAATTTTCATCGCTTTTTAATAACGATCGGCAGCATTTACAATATGACTTTCTTCAGAATAAAAAAATGTCACAGATACATAGTAATTTCTTCACACAGAGGCCAACTGCACCTGCACCCTTTGTTTTTATTCTGATTTATAGTCAGTAGTTACACATTACTTCAAATACATGGATTCTATAGGAAAACCTCGAACTAACATAAATAAATGTACACCGCCTATCTTTGAAACCGCATAGAAAGTGTTTCGACTCTGAATGCTATTTTATAACAAATTGTCAAACTTTTACTGCGTATGCAAAAGATTTGGGTTGTTGAATGAACAACACGGTTCAGGAGTTGCGATCCCCGTTGCTTGTACCTCGTGCGTACTAGAATCCAATCCTGACTGCCTTCCGCAAGTGTAAAAGAAAGCAATTTATCATCTTCGGTGTAGGATTTATCTTCACCGAGGTCAGCAAGTGCAACACGACGTCACAGACCATTGACCTCGGCCGTAAACAGCTTGCTGATATTCTCCGGCCTCATTTATACGGTGCAATATCTTGTATTTGTGTCTGTACTGGCGCATTCAACGCCTACTTGCAACTTATAAACACCGTGCCTCGGTGAACTATGATTTTTACACATGCAGACTGCCGAAACATTACTTGATGATTTTTGTTTTTTTTTTTAGATTTGAGTTGCATTTATTATTTACCTCGCTCATTATGTGTGTACAAGGTTTAAGGATCAATTAGTGGATTTTTGTTTCTTTTAGCTAAAAACACGTTTTAGTTTAATCTATGTTGGAAACAGGAAGAATAAACTAGTGTGGGCCAATCAGGAACTTCTCAGCATTTGCTCATTGCTCAGGAGAAACTGGATTGTTTACTATCGTCAACCGGCCTTTCGTTCCACTAGATGAGGATTCTGCATTTTGTGCCCTAGCTTGATTTATGGTACCAATGTCCTTCGCTATTTTTATCATATTTGATACCACCTCTCGTGAGAGTTCCTTATGAACTAACACAGATGCGATGTCGGATAGGTCCTCACCAAGGCTCCTGTAACGCGCATTACTTAATGTTCGGGACAAAACCTCCAGTCTAATCAAGTTAAGTTCAAATATAAATGTTAAGATGTGTTATAAATATGTATTGTTAATATCTTACTTAGCATGTATTATAATATATTCTTAATAATTTTTCTTTCTATCATTTAAGTATTGTGATATATTTAAGTGTTAGTGATAGTGAAGATTTCGACAAGACTCCTTAAATTTCGCGTAGGGTTTTTAACTGCCACTTCCCAACAACAGTGTTTGGTTTGATTTTTCCTCAATACAGTGTTTGTGAAATTGACTTAAATTAATTGGAAACGATGCGCATAACGCAATTACTTCTACACTTAAACTATTGTCCGATCAGGAACTATTAAATGTAGAATCAATCGGTGAAAAAAAAAGATCTGTGAATCAGTACCCGCACGTCGTATACCTGTTACACAATTCATTGAATCTAATTCTTCATAATATACTTGATATTATTTATTGATTCGGCATTGACTTTGTGGAATGACATGATCATTTTATTAAAATTAAACACTTGAATATACCACTTTAATGAGTTTTATTTTATTAACGACGAGTTTCGAAAACGACAGATGTTTTTATCTTCTGGTACAAATTAAATAGTTTTAATTTGTACCAGAAGATGAAAACATCTGTCGTTTTCGAAACTATTCGTAAATAAAATAAAACTCATTAAAGTGGTATATTCAAGTGTTTAATTTTAATAAAATATACTTGATCCATTTTCTAATGACAATTAATAATTGTTTTAAAAATAAACACGTCTTCTTCAACTTTACTAAGGATTACTTTACTTTGCTCCATAAAGGTTAATTTGTCAATTCGATAACTTCTCCACGCCACCTCCTTCCGTTCTTTCCAGCCACCCTCCTTATTCAATATTTGCTTTAAAAGTTCGTCCCAGTAATGGATCGAGACTTCTTTGTTTTTCTTTTATTATTTTTTCTCCCAGTATGAGTACATTAAGCCATATATGGAGCCCACAGGTTTTCGCAGCGCAAAATGATTATATACAAACGCTGAACAAATCTTGATTTATGAATTTTTGAGTGCACTTCTCCTTGGGTGTCACACCAGCGGCTATAGAAACCAGAAACCCAAACGAGATATCGGATTTCTAAAACTGTATAGCAAAATAAAATTCTCGCTTGATTAATACTTCTACCAACAGGTGGAGGGTCTTGATTGAATTGAACAGAGACGGGAAAAATATAAAACAAATGCATGCCTCTAACATTTACGAAAATGTCACTTTAAAATAACGGTATCCTTGAAATGAATGTATCTTTTGTTTTTCAAAATATATACCTAACCTCCAGGTGACTGAAATCTAGCTACGACTTTTGCAACACCGTTTATCATACTTAGGCTTCAACTTTTTAAGTTTTATAGCCTATGCCTACTCGTGAGTGGATTTACTCTTTATGTTTATAGCAACTAAAATTTCATGTTTCATGAGTGAAAATTCTAGGCAAAAACACTAGCTTTTAATGTATCTTATGAAGGGTTACTATTCTTCTCAATACAGTATATCGGGACATATCACTGTTTACGGATCATCGTAACATAGTATACCGACGACCCAGTATAACAGCGAACATAGTATAACAGCGAACATAATTTTTATTTTTGACATTTCAACATAGATGAAGGAAAATATGTAAGTCTGGGTATTTACAGGGCTTTCGACCTGTCACACGCTGGTTAAGTGATCACTTTACATACGTGTAACATCCATCATTCTACCCATGATTGACAACCACACTACTCAAAGTTTTAGAAGTCATAGATATATGATCCATCTCATGACGTTCCGTGATTGAGTTCACAACAGCCATCAATGATTGGATTTAGAAAGCTTATATTCAACAGAGACCCTTTTATTTGTATGCAAGATTCGAATCCTAAACAAGTATTTGGACCCACTTAAAATGTTATGAACATAATTTTCTTTTTAACTGTGAAATATTTCATTAAAAAAATCAAAATGTAATATTTTGGTGTTCCTGGAAGTTTCTGAAAATCTGAGGAGGTCCGTGAATTCTTCCCGCTCCTCTTCAAAATTATTTTTTTAATAACTAAAAATAATGTGGATCTAAATCTCCCCCCCCCTCCCTTCGCATTCTCTGCTGGAATTTAAAGCGACCCTAATTTATGCGAAATAAAAATCTCTTTATTTTTGAATGTACGCCTACTTGTCATCGCGCTTCTGCCCACTAGTGCCTAAGCTTAATGCATCAATAATAAAACACGTTTTGCCTAATTGTTGGTATGTCTAACCTAAGGAATTCTTCAATTTTCTCTTTCAAATCGCGAGTATGATGATTGTAAAAAAAATAGTATCTCATTGTTTAATACAATCTTATATTTGTGATACGTATTCCGGGACCGATTGTTTCTACCTTAATTCATCAATAATAAAACATGTTTTGCCTAATTGTCGGTATGTTCAACGTAAGGAATTCGTCAATGTTCTCATCCTAAGCGCGAGATGCGCGCAATCTATGTTTGTAAAAAAATATTTTGTAGTTTCATTGTTTAATACAATCTTATATATGTGAAACAATTCCTGTTCCTACCTTAATTCAATAATAATAAAACACGTTTTGCCTACTTGTTAGTATGTTCAACGTCATGATGTCGTCAAATTTCTCATCCTAAGCGCCAGTAAGATTGTACTTTCATTGTTTAATACACTCTTATATTTGTGATACAATTCCGGTGTCGACTGTTTGAACTTTTATTCATTAATAATAAAACATGTTTTGCCTAATTGTTGGTATGTTCAGTATGTTCAACGTTATGATATCGTCAAATTTCTCATCCTAAGCGCCAGTATGATTGTACTTTCATTGTTTAATACACTCTTATATTTGTGATACAATTCCGGTGTCGACTGTTCGAACTTTTATTCATTAATAATAAAACATATTTTGCCTAATTGTTGGTATGTTCAACGCAGGGAATTCGTCGATTTTCTCATCCTAAGTGCCAGTATGATGATTGTAAACAAATATTTTGTAATTTCATTGTTTAATACACTCTTATATTTGTGAAACAATTCCGTTGTCGACTGTTCGTACTTTTATTCATTAAAAATAAAACGTGTTTTGCTTAATTGTTGGTATGTTCAACGCAGGGAATTCGTTGATTTTCTCATCCTAAGTGCGAGTATGATGATTGTTTAAAAACATTTTGTTGTTTAATTGTTGAATACAATCTTATATTCGTGATACAATTCCGGTAACGACTGTTCGGTGGCAGTCAACTCTCCTGAGATATTATTTATGGGTGAAAGCGGGAACTTTACCGATGGCGACTGTTATTTATTTAATTTAGCAATTCGTGATGTAGTCTTCCTACAGGAAACATAAATTCTGATGAACCCCGGGAACCGTCCTACGGCATTAGTCGTTTGCCTACACAACATATACTTCTACCTATTTATTCAGCGTTTGGGCAGTCAACACTCGGATACGGGTATTATCTATGAATCGTCTGGGAATTTTGTGATGTAACGACTTCTGCAACACTTCATAATGCTCGATCATTTTAGATGTTAAAACGATATAGTATTTGGATTTTCTTTTCAATATGTACTATCATTCATTTTTTATTAACCTTTCCTTACCGGTGTTGTGTACCTAGTATACATGCTTCTAATAACCATAATATCTTTATAATTATAATAAATACAAGGCCAAAATTTTAGGTATTCCTCCATAACATATTTACGTATTGATTAAAAAATTAAAATTGATAATAATCAGAATTTATCGGGTACATCGGAGGTATTATATATATAAACAGCGCGTGAAGATTAAGTAAGCGTGAGGAGCTCAAAGCTCAATGTTCTCTAGTTAGCGGCCAGTTGCTCTTGAGGTCCCGACAAGAGTGAACCTATGCTTATTTTGTGACAGTTGTCAGATTGTTTTTATAATGTTTTCAGCAAATAAATCTAAATTATTATCATTTTTGACTTCATTTATAATTGATTACGGGGATTAGCTATGAATGTCCGTACTTTTCCAATTTAAAATCGCAATTTTTTTATCGTGTAGTGACTACCCAACACCGGGAAGCGCGTTTTATTTTAACACCGGAAGGGAAAGGTTAACGGCATGTATTGGTTGTTAGAAACTTATTTAAACTTTGTTTTGACCTACGTGCTATTGCAATTGTTAATATTTCCTCTCAAATTAATCTAAAAAGATGGGTCATGACATACATAAATATAATTATTCTTTATAAGCGGAATAGTCGTTGGTTAGTTAATAAGTGACGAATGGCAGAAGTTCTCATGCCCATTTAGTATTCACGTAATATTTTTTCATATTCGTTCGGAGCTCGCAAGACTAATTAGCAGTTGTCAAAATTTTAATTTCCGCCCAATAAACATTATGCGCATTAAACCCGGTTGACATTTAAACCGAGTTCTTCGCAGTCGAATAATATACTGGCGTCATTCAATATTTTTTCCTGTTCAAATTGATACTCACGCTGGGAACACAAATTCTGAGAATCCTTCTGCGGAGAAACCATCAATTAATAGTGGCTATATAATTTATACATTTATGTATAAATATTCTGTTTTAATATTTAAAGCATGTACTTTGTGGTTAGTCGTTTTTATGATTTTTTAAAAACAAATATTAATAATAAAAAGTACAATAAAACCTCAATATTACGGACTTCTTTTTAACGAACTTCGAATATAACGGATTAAAAAAATCAAACGTAAAAAAAAGTCCTGTTAATATTATAAATGATTTAATTCAAGTGTCGTCGCATGTAAAAAATATGTTAGCGGCCATGATAATCACAAATTATGTCTTAAAACTTCAAAAGTGCAAACAAAACTTGATTCCTTTTTCAAGGCAGGATTACCGAAAGCAAGCGCGTCGATATCAAACAGCAACGTTACTTCAGGACGAGTGTCCGAAGACAATAGGCAGAACTTTGTGTTTTGTATTGTTTATTTGTATAATAAATGCAACGTTTTGTATTTTATTTTTATGTAACAGATCTTCGGCTTTAACGGACACTCCCTCCCTCAAATTAGTTCGTTATATCAAGATTTTACTGTAGTAACATTTTTATAATTAAAAAAATTAAACACTTTTTGACTATTTTTGTATTTATTCGATACATTGTGACTGTGGATATATTTAACTGGTCCCATCGTTTGAACCCTTTTGAACCCTAAATATTCTACCCAAATGTTTCGAATTCTCGGCTTATTCGACCTCAAACAATGTGTTAATTTCTGTTCCGTTAAATGGTATACATGTTTTAGTAATACGATATTTTACGTAATATTTCCTCTGTGTTGACGCCTTAACAACTGTCTTATGAGTGTTAATTAAATTTTAACCAACTGCATCCTCAGCTCTCATGAATGCTGGCCACTGTGTCTGTGTACACAATTCCGGACTGCAAGAAGGTAACGCCCACTCTACACCTACAACCTACAATGTAGCTACCTCACATAGCCTTGTGCAACCAGTGGAACAGTTTTGAACAAATCGGCCTATGTCCCAAATTCCTGTCGCACTCCTGTGGGAACACTTATATTGGATACGAAAAATGCATAATATTTATACTGCATGCAAAAAACAACATTTAAAAACTCAAAAACTTAGTTGAAGAAGTAATTTGTTAGTTGAATTATTTTTTTGCTATTCAAAACATGTAATTGGCAAAAGAAGAATGAAAGCAGAGTGAACACCGTTGAAATGCGTTTCCTCAGACGAATGTGTAGAAAATCGTTTGACAGAATCGATGTAAATGCAGATATTAGAAGGGAACGTAAGGCTGAACTAGAGATCGCTGAAAATATTAAAAACAATAGACCACGTGACCTATTTCAATATACCTTAATACGGGACTATCGTAAAATGTACGACGATAAAAATAACTCATATGTTACTAAAAGCATTTAAAAATAAGTGCAACATGTTTTTGAGAACTTTAAATACGAACATACATACTGTCTTATATCCGATACATAATTTTTATCTGTTTGTACAGTAGATATTTTACTAGCGTATTTTCAACATCTAATATTTTACTACTCTAATGGTAATGTATGAAATCGTCAAAAAAAGTTTGAAACGATATTTTTACGACGATTAGTACAAGATATGTACCTACTTAATCTTAAATAAGATTCGATGCAAAGCATATTCCTAGTAATTTTAAAGACTGCTTTAAAATTGTACTTATTTATTTGTTTCCCAAAACGATAACGGACGATCTATTCTCATAAAAAGCAGCGAGTTCAAATGAACTAGAGTGTCAAGCACAAAGTATACATGAATTTTAAAAACCCGATATGCATACTGGTATGCATTTCGTTTGGGGTATTTAAATATTGTATAAACCATTAAAAATGCGAATTTGAAATCACGGAACACTAAAATCCGCTATACTTAGAAATTCAGCTGTATACAAACTAATAATTTTTTGTATCAGCCGTATTAATAGTATTAGGTGGTATTATTGCATTGATCGTATACCTTCGAATAGGCTTACATAGTTACTCGACACTCGCCATGTATGCTTATGGTAATATTCTCCATCCCATACACGTCTTACGTAGAGGTAATATTTAAATATATTTTATTATATAAAGTCTATTGAAAAAGGATTTAATAATCAAGCATTCTCTTATATTTAGCATCTGCTCTAAATTCTATAAGAAAAATGGTATTTTAGACTTCTTTCCACCGCACTCAAATATAAACTTTATTTCTTTTTTTTTTTTCTAAACATATTACCTGCATAAGTCATATTTGTAATATTCCCGATGAGTAATTTCTATTTCTCGTTTTGGGACATGGGATTAAGGTTAACAAGACTGGAACACAAATAATAAAGTTTTTAATAACCAAAACATACACATGGCAAAATATAAAAACAATAAACAGGTATAATAAATAGGGATAAGAAACATTTTTAAAAGAAATAAATGAGAAAAACATAAGGTAAGAAGCATACTTAAAATAAACAAATGAGAAAATATAAAAAATGAGAAAGTACAACAAATGAGAAAATATAAAAAACATAAGGTAAAAACAAAATAAGAAAATATGACTAAACACTTCATAAAGTATTTTTTCAGATCAATTATTTTGGATCCCCTAAAGGGTTCTATGTAAAATCACGAAACACTAAAATACGCCATACTTTGCTAGAAATATCAAGAACTACAGTTTTCTTGGAACAGCCGTATTAATGGCAGTAGGTGGTATTATTGCATTGATCGCGTACCCTCGAATAGGCTTATGCAGTTACTCGACACTCGCAATGTATGCTTATGGTAATATTTTCAGTAAGATAGTTGCATTCTCCATTCTCCATCCCGTACACGTATTACGTAGAGGGAAACCAATATCGGATGGAGCTGTATCGTGTCGACAGGCTTGTGCCTCGTGCCGCCCTGGTTTCCCGACAACAGCCGCCAGACAGGGACACTTCAGAAACGCTTTATCGCGTTTTTCAATCGAAGTTCATGCTGTTATGATTTTTATTCTACAATATTCTCGTCCGTGGATCTTGTACTCACTTTTTTGTATGTCGCCCTGTTCCAGTATAAAAAAACATACATTTGCAATATAAAAAGTATCAATTCATAATTATTGTTTTTCCAGCATGTTATTATTATTTTTAAGCGATGGGTCTTCTTCTTCTTCTTCTGCTTTGTGAAAGCCTTGTGACCTGTTTTGAAGATGGGTTAGCATCCTGCGACGTTAATTCCCATTTGTCAATCCATCTCTTTGGTTGTATGCGAGGGAGTCGTCTACCTTGGGGTAGGCCATACAGTGCAATGTCGGGAGTCTAGATGGTTCCATTCTCCTCACAATCTAAATTATTAATCTTTTCAACGTTTTGAGTGTGTCCAAATACTTGTTCACAAATCTGAGTTTCTCCACTAAGGAGTTGTTCTTATTATTAGTGAACTCAATCATGGAACGTCATGAGATTGATTATATAAACTTATTTATGACTTACAAAAATTAGTGCAGTGTGGTCAATCATGGGTAGAATGGTGAATGTTACACGTGTGTAAAGTGATCTCTCAACCAACCTATGATAGGTCACAAGGCTTAGCTTGATTTCCATAATCTTCTTCATCTATGTTGAGATGTCAAAAAGGTATCATTTTTTTTCAAAACTATATAATATAATAAAAATAAATAATATTTTTTATTATTGTAAATAACGGCAAAAAGTTCAGGAAATATGATGTGAGAAGATCAATGCGCTGGCAATATCAACATTGTACTCCAGTACTGCCACTTGTCTAGCCCCCATCTGTGTTCCACAAGCAGTTTTATGATGAAGCTGGAGATCTTCATCAGCCTCTCTCAGGAGCCTGCTCTATGTCTTATTGGCCCATCCCAGAGTGGTATGTGTGCTAAGACAAACATACCACTCGCGCTACAGCGTCGGGGTAACTTCATGAGAGCCCTGTATCCATTATTGTAACATTATTTATATTTCTTGCACATCTTTTTGTTAACTCATATACCAATTCTCTGGTGTACTGCTGCTAAACTTTGTATATGTATATTTACACACACACGGAGTCAGGCAGTAATATGTACATTACATACGGTCGTGAACATATTTGATACATTAAATTATAACCATTTTCGTTAATTATAGTACTACGTAAGGCGGAAAAAAATGCATAATATGCATACTGGATGAATGATTGTTATTACTACTTCAACGCACATATTTCTCTATAATTAATATGCATTAGAATAGTTTTATTAATTGTTCTCTATAAAATATTTTGCTCTCAAAAAGCTGATCTAATCTGTCGATTGAAAAACTGTTTTCAATGGTCTTCCGTTTGCTGCAGACAGGGGAGGTGGTAGGCATTTCAGTCAAGTACCTTGTAAAGCTGTGTATCTATACAGACTGTGGGAAGTCGCGATCAATGGAGCCATTGTCGAAGTAATTTCATCGAATACAAGTCATTTCGTTCCTTGTCAACTTTTTATCTACTTTTCTTACATTCACTCAACGCGTTTAAGCACTCGTGTAATTTGAAGTATCAAGTGGGTTTTAGTGTTTATTATTCTTTAGATTTATTTTATACGATGTTCAATGAATTAACATCAAGGAGAGAGAATGGATCTAACGATATCTTGATATTTATCAAGCCTTTAACACTGTTCAATGCGCAAATGTGTAAAATTTGCGAAATAAATTAATAAACCACAACACAATAATTACATATTGGAGTTAGTTATTATTTTTTTGTGGCAATTGGACTCATTAATTCACCTTTGATTATTATTTGCCTACGTATTTTAGAGTAAATTTATGTTAATAGAAATATCCCACGCTTTGCCATCGGAATGATTTTATAATTTGGACGATTGTTTTGTATGTATTATGTAGGCATTTTCACGTTGCGCGTAATTTTCGGCTGTATTTCCGTAACCTTCATTAATCATATTATATTTTATCGGGTTTCAATATAATTAACGTCATATGCAAAGCTTGTTAATTTATTATGGTCGTAATATCAGAATGGGAACGGATTTTGCGAAGGAATTATCACAGGTGATCCATAACACAGAACATGGGCAAAAAATTTATTTAGACTTTACTGCGCAATAATTATTGAACGGTCTGAGTAACGGTATATTTTAATGTTCTTTTAGAATTGAATATGCTAGATATTAGAGATGTGCCGTTTCTGTATTTAGCTAGAATTGGATTCTTGAAAAGTAGTATTAGGTTAGCCATATATTGCCAAGATCCCATCGGGACATTTTTATCAAAAAAATAAAATTATAAAAACAGATTTTAAGGACCCTATTTTACTATATACGAGAAGAGATTCTTCTCAAAACTTATTTTTAGTTGTCAGGATTTTAAACTAACTAACTAACCATCACGCCGCTTCTCGCAGGAGTAGGCAAAGAGAATAAAACGCCACATCACTCGGTCTTTACAAACATTATTCGCCTCTTCCACATTCGTGCATTTCCTAATACATACATACCCGCCGACTATTTCGACATAGTGGATAATTATCTTGCACTGAAAAGTAAATTTTAAATTTAATTTCTCGGTTTTACAATGTTTATTTTTTATATAATACTTAATTACACTCTTAATTACCACATGTCTTCAATGAGTTATTTATTGATAAAATGATCTTATCTGTGTGCACTTTATTAGTTATTACATATGTAGGTACAGGCCATTAAACAATAATCACCGGGTGCAATTGAGGATGCATCAATAAATTTGTTGTGTCTAATGCGCGCGTAATCTCTACACGGTCACTCGGAATTCTAACCTGTTCATTTCACCGCACGGAAGAGCGACCGAGTACTAATCTACGGCCGTATCGAAATTTGATACCTACATACAAATAAATAAGATTTAGATTTCCGTGAAACGTGAGGTGTTTTGTGACTTGTTCTCTGCTCAGTAACCGATTACTTAGCTATAACCGCAATGTAATAGTAAAATCAAAAAGCGGTCATCAATGTTCAAATAACTACCTCTTAAAGTATTATGAATTATTACACGTCAAACAATAACAAAAATATAACTCAGAATTTGATACTGATTTCATCTACTTCTAACCAGTATTATGTACCCAATGGTGCATAGGGCACTGCATCGTATAAAATCAGTATTATCTTGATCGTTAAATACGTGAAGGAAAGGTGATCGATCATTGTGTGGTGCTGGTACCAGTCTAGGGTAGTATTAAGCCTATGACAGTCATAAGCCCGGAAAATACACAGACTTCCATATTCTTCTTCATCTATGTTAAATTGTCAAAAATAACTCCTTAGCGGAGATAATCCAGATTTGTGAGCAGGGTATTTGGACACACAAAAAAATCTATTTACATTTTATTGATTTGTGATAAATGTTTTCTTAGCTACGGCACGGTTATAAAGTAAATTTGTATTTTGGGAAGGATGTTTTCACAATGACTTTTTGTGTACCTACTCAAAAGGATCGTGTATCAAAGAAAATCAACCTAACTAGCTACATACAGGAAAATGAATCATTACCTTACATGTATATGGATGCGCTATACACTCATATATACACGAGCATATCAAGGAATAGAAACCATTGATCAAAAGATTAATTAATTTATGAAAACATCCAGCTTTTCAAAATTTCAATGCCCTGATAATTAATATCTTTCACGAATACTAAGAGCGCTAATATTGTCTTGAAATTGATCTGGAAAATTCTGAATGCTCTTTGAATATGTATTATAGTCGGAATTTAATATTTCAGACAAAAACGTTAAATTTTGATCAGTAATCTCTGAATTGTTCTTGATATTATTGTGCGTTGTTGTACATCCCGGAATAAGATTGATGCTCAAGCCAAATCGTTCAACAGTGAAGTCAAAGGGCTGTCAGGAGTGATCTTCTGAAATGCGTATCTGTTATTGTTTAGGTAGCTTTGATCTTACATCGTGTACTTGATCAATTAGACATTTCCCACGAATCCACTATTCAGAATCTCAAATATTATTAAGTACCCTGGCACGCCTAGCTGTGGCTCATTCTGGTTAATTGTGAAACGAAGAAAATAGAAAACACACATTTGTAATACGTTTCATTTCGCAATGCTAGTGAACCAATAAAAATATTAAAAATCTATGAAATAACAATGTATGAAACCGAAAACAAGAAAAATGCTAAGTGACAGCATCTGTCAAGAAACAAGCTGTCTGCCATAAGAAATGTTTATTATTGAGTGTGTTGCTATTACTTTCAACAGATGGCGCTGCTATTGCGCTACAAAACTGTTTTTCTCTTTCACTTGTAAAAGCAACTACCACACATTAAAACGTGCGTACTCGGATGCAACATTGTCAAAATTTTAAAGTAATCGGTGAATTACATAAGGAGATTTAAGATTTTGTACAAATGGTCATTTGTGTTTTTGCTTACGGTAGAGCCCTTATAATCCGTCACCTTTGGTACTATGGGTATGGTCGTAATGAAAAAAGGTCGAATTATCAGGAAATACAGAAAAACAGTAGAATAAACAATCTCTGAACTGAAGAATGGCTGTATTGTATTGTTCTCTACTTTAAAAATATTGCTTTAAATAGCACATTACTGTTGTTATCATTACTGAAGAAGAGTAATACAATACATTAGTAAAAATGCTTTAAGTAAAAAACAACTGAAAAAGGTACCTAGTTATAGATTTTTGCCATCGGTCGGATCAACCTGTCGAGGGCGGACGAGAGGGATTCTACTCTTTATAACATAGATTCATAAGCAGCATAGTAAAAATATGAGACAAATAAATGGAAATTGTCAGTGGAGTTAAACAAATAAACAATCCGGCCAGAATAATATCGCGGAAGCGATTAATCCGGTAATTGGTTAACGAAATAAGTGGATCAATGTATCAACCTGTTATCTACGGCACATAATATAAAATTTATTGTAGCGCATGTTTCCTTTCTGGAACCTTTTCCAGTCGGCATTATTTCCAGCCCCTATTTCCATAACATTGTTCGAACGGATTGATGAAGAAATTCCGCTACGCTTGCGGTATTGGCTTATGTTACAATGTGGGATCAAGAAGCCATACATCTTGGTGGAACGTACGTGACGTCATAATATCGGTTCGAAGATGATGCACGTATCCGTACACGTGGATACATAGATACAATACCCCATAGTTGATTTCCTCACTTCGTTTCTTATGCATGAAACGCGAGAGCGGCTTTCTGGCGAGTTGAATTATTCATTACTCTATGATAGAATGGATAGGCATGTAGATTACTATTATAGATGGGATCACACGATAACGTAAAGGTTGTTATTTCTGCTTTACGCAATGTGATGTCATTTGTAGTAACGTTGCAGTCACTGGAATGCATGTACTCTTGTGTTGTACGCAGATTATAGTAGGCACTTGTGATCTACTTTCAAACAATATACGATAGTTTGGCCGGCATATGTATAGGAAATCGAAAGGTGATTTATTACGAAAGATAACTCCTAACTTTAAAAATTTAAACAACGTCTACCGTGTTTGTTTTAATTAAAAGGTGATTGTTTATGATTCACATGTAAATTCGGGAATAAAAAAGTAATCAATCTATATCTGCTTTGAAAATGTTATTGAATTAAACTCATTGAAAGGCGAAAAACTTTTAAGCATTAAATGCTTGATTGTGTAGAAAACCCAGATTTGTGAACAAGTATTTGGACACACTCAAAATGTTGAAATAATGATTGATTAAACAATAATATATAAATCTACCTTTCGTAATTTTATGACGATAATTATGCATCATTTGTAATACATATATAATAAATGGGTTAAATAATAATTTAATAGAACTTATACATCGTCATTTTCGTAAAATACTGCCTCAAGTGCGTTTAAATATATAGTACGTACTTGATATCTTACCCGTTAATAAGCGTATTAAATAATAATTTATCATTTCTTATAATATAGACATTCGATGATTTATTATCCTAAAATTGAGATGAATGGATAAAAAATATTTGCCTTCCATTACCTTGAAATATCGTTGGACACTTTAGCTTAAATAATTTTTTAAGAGATATGAATAAAGCATTTTGAATCTATTTTTTAAGGGCCTAAATATCAGTTAGTTGGGTAAATAGAAAGGCTATAACGCCAAATAACGGTTTACATTATCTTATTTAGATTATTTTGATATTTCTCTGCAAATGTGACCAGACAAGTCCACTTTCGAGAATTCGGTGAACGTGAAGATTTATTTATTGGATGATTCATGTTTTCATGAATAATCACTTCAAGGGCGTTTTACAATATATAGCACTGACATTCGTTTGAAAATGGAATAACTAGGCGAAACAATTGTTACAAAATTATTTTTTTGTGTGTTTTTTAACAATAAATACAACTTAGTTATATTATTTTTTTACATTCCATCAAAGATGAAGAAGAATATGGAAGTCTGGGCATTTACGGGGCTGAAGACCGTCATAGGGTGGTTTAAGTGATCACTTTACACACTTGTAACATTCCCCAAATTCTACCCATTATTGACTGTTATTATCATTATTAAATAATATTAGTCAATAATGATTATTATTGACTATTAAATAATATGAAAATAACTCCTGTAATTGGAGATAATCCAGATTTCGTGAACAAGTATTTGTACTCACCCGAAATGTTGTACAACTTAGTTAACTAAAAAATGAGTGTTTGACTTAATATTTTATACATAAAATGAATTTTGATGCCTGCAATGTTTGTTCTCCAATTACGTATATATACTGAAATTTACATTGCCGAACATTAATTTTACGACCGGGTCGCCGCTATATTTATGTTGATGGCGAGATTCACAGCTTCCGAGAATGAGATGCTTTATTAGGCACTGTAGTGCTAATGCTCTAAACGGGCCCAAACTCAGTTTGTCGCTTTCCTAACAGTTCGACCGGAGGAGGAAGCAAATAATATAACGCTTCTCTAAATATATCCGTAGGGTGCTGGTTCGTCTCCGTCTGCCGTCTGACGTCTACAGACGTGTGCAATTGTTTCCATCCAAATATTAAGTAGTCATTTTAATTATTATTTCGGCATTCACTTTGGGGTAAGATATGAAGAAATATTTATTTTTCGTCATTTTATTGGTACAGTCCTTGTCCACCTCCGTAGTGTAATGGTCAGCACGCTCGGCTACCATATTGGAGGTCCCGGGTTCGATTCCTAAAGGGGGGTTTAATAAATATAAGTGATTTTTTCACTCTAATATTTATTCAATATTACCCTGGACTGGTATCTAAAGAGGAGGGCTGATCACCTTTCCTTCATGTGTTAACGATCAAGATAACACTGCATTTATATGATGCAGTGCCCTATGCACCATCGGATGTGGATAAGGGTTTGTGTGTGTGATAGTCCTTGTAGCCTGTTTTTAAGAGGGATTAGCCTCCTGCGATGTCGATTCCAAGCTGTCGATCCATCTTTTTGGTGCTCTGCCCGGGAGTCGTTTACCATGGGGTTGGCCGTACAGTGCGATGTGGGGGAGTCTGGATGGTTCCATTCTTCTCACATGCGCATACCATTGTCTCCTTCGTTGCCTTCCCCACCTAACGACATCTTCCATCTCGCATATTTCCCTGATCCTGGCGTTTCGTATTCTAATATTATGATGAAATTGTAAAAGAAAAACACTCGATTTTTACCACTTCAGTTTATTTTATTACGGCGAATAGTTTTGGAAGCTATTCATCCATCTTCAGGTCTAAATATAAACTAAAACATAATAAATAATTATCTGTTCTATAAATAATATAGATCAGAATTAAAGAACATCGTTGCGGTCTTGTTAGTACCTAATAATTTTTCGGGATTTGCAAATCACATAATAAGTACAAATCACTCATTCTACTCTCCTAAACTAAAATTATTATACCTAGTACCACAATTATGAATTACTTTGAAAATTCAGAAATCCAAAAAAGTTTAATTCTGACAATAATTTAACAAATAATACCTTTGTTTTCCATTTTTCCTTTATTTTCTTAAACTCCGCCCCTTGACTAACCCCCCTCCCCCCAACTTAACTCTCTCCATATTTATAGAACGGATAATTATTTATTATGTTTTACTTTATATTTAGACCTGAAGACGGAAGCACAGCTTCCGAAACTAGTCGTCATAATAGAATATACTAAAGTGGTAAAAAACAAGTGTTTTTCTGTTACAATTTCATCAAGTAGTCACACCGAATTCCTAGAACTTACTCCGACAGCTTCATTATAAATGCGCTCGATATACTAAGGTACCTATTTGTAGAAGCCAGATTCTTTGTAATAATTTATTTGTGACGTGTAACTCGATCCCTACAATGGGACGTGCGAGAATTCCCCGTTTTAACGAAGTTTTGTTATTTGTATTTTTCTAGTTTCGTTCTTTGTAAGGAGAACCAAGTATTCTAGAACCAGTTTTAATGTAGGTATATTTAAATATTACGAACCTACAGAGGTAAATAGTATAAACGCAAAGGGAAGATAAAGTAGTTTACTAATAGCTCCGTACACAAATGTTGGCACTAACTTATGCATGTTTTCGTTGTTTTCTCGAATTACTAAGTGCTGAGGTGCTTTTCGTTTTCGGACTTTAGGATCGAGAAGCGATTTTGACTATTTGTTTCTCCGTCAAAGTTTTGTGTTCACCGGAACCATTATTTGGAAAATGTATTAAGAGATTTGTATGTTTTGTAACATGAAACCGTGTTTGCCTACATTTATACAGGCCGTCAATCCGTAATTTTTATGGTTCCGTTAATTACATGATTTATTAGTACATAGTAATTATTATTTTTATCTCCCTATGGCATGCCTCGTTAGGATAGAACATTATTATTTTTAGTTGCCCTCTTGGGACATTAACATCCGACCGCTTCTTATTCGCTGCAATGATTCACATGTATTTCTACAGCCATCGTTCCGACTTCGAGGAACGTTTCTCTCGTCTCGTCTCTCACTTTTCTTTTGTTTTTGGCGTTTATACGCCATTTGGATATTTGCCAGACGAGGGTATTTTTATACCGACATTTATAATTCTCGATAAGTTCGGGAAATAAGAAACCTGCGCGGCACTAACTCACCCCGAGTGCTAAGTTATCTCCCGCGGAGTCGATTCGTGGTCAACTTACTCACGTGGCGAATTAGTCAAAATGTTTCGCAATCAATAAACACATAATTTATACGTTTGTCGATCGCGCCAGCGACCGTTAAATTCGTTTCAATAAGATACGAAGGTCGCCCGAAATTTAACTGATGTTTCAGTGCTTATCAGGGTTGCCAATCTGTGGGGAATTCCCCAAATTGCGGGGAATCTCAACTCGATTGGGGAATTTGTGGGGATTAGCACTATGTTGGGAAAATGCAGGAATTTTAACATTTTACCATTTATTAATATAATAATGTTTTTCACGTATATTTTTTTGTGTGTTCTCCTTTAAGTATTATTTTTTACGTGTTCTACATAATTGTTTACATTTTCTTTTTGAACTCTTTTTATGCCACAATATAATAATTAAAGTATGCCAATTATTCTTTTTGTGTACTATGTAACTAAATATTTACAAACATGTATTCGCTGTTTTTTTAGGCTGTACTTCTTAAATATTTTATTACGTGTCAAATGTATTTTTAATTACTATGTATTTTATGTTGAAGCCCAATTAGGGCGTTGATTTTTAAAATTTAAAGAAATATGTAAAAATTTAAAGAAGATTTTTCATGTAAACTCTTTTTTTTCATTGGATAATAATTATGTGGGGAATTAGTGGGTAATCAGAACTTTGTTTTCCCCCAATTTGGGGAAATTGGCCAAGATTTTTGGGGAATTCTGAAAATCGGCATTGGCAACACTGGTGCTTATCCACAGGATATTCGGTAGAAATCCAGGGTAGCTTGGCGACATCTTGCGCCTCTTTTATAGAGACGATCTCGCATTTTATGGCCCTAAATTTTTTAATGAAAATTTATTATTAAAACACTTCACCGTGTTCCCGACTCGTTTTATCATAATTGCAAGATACTTTATTTTACTACGCACCCTTCTTGCCAGGAGGTGGTAGACTAAACAAGCCGGAGTAATGTTCTGTAAACCTTGTACTCGCCTACTCTGCATACATTTATCCTAATATTCTCGCTTTATTAATTTGCGTTATGGTTATGCCCCTTGTACACAGTACACGGTATGCATTTCCAGCTTTAATACACGGAATATTATAATCCCAGCTGCCCATCTCATTGTTTATATCTTCATATATCAACTAAGTCTGACAGGTTATACTTATGAAACATTTTTGTGCCATTATTTTCTTAAGTAAATATTCGTCATTTTGTTCGCCTCTATGGTGTAATGGTTTGCGTGTCAAGCTTCCGTGCTGGATGTTCCGGGTTCGATTCCCAGGGAGGGTAAAAATAAATATTACTAATTTTACACATTCATATAAATTTAATATTACCCTGCGCTGAAGCCCAGGAGTAAGTTTCACCTTGCCTTCTCTAAGAAACGATCAAGTAACAATCACACTGTATCAATACGATGCAGTGCCCTATGCACCAATAGGTGCGGTTAAGGATGATAAGAAATATTGATCATTCTATATATCATGCAAAAAAATACTAAAGTGCCCGCGTCCTTTTAATATTGCGACATTATCCCAGCCGATTTTACTAGGTAATTTTTTAATACAGATTTTACTAGGTAATTTTTTAATACAGTTTATACGAGTACCTCTTTAAGATATCTATGGTGCTTTGCTATCAAGATGACGTCAAATTACGCATAGTCAAACCTTTAGTTTCTGTTATCCGTAAAATGTAAGGTTATGTCGTTCATAAAAGTTAAGACGTTAAAAACGGTTAAAACCATACAAGTACGACAATTTATTTTCTTTATTTTTTTCGATTCCTGACCAATATTCGATGAAAATTATCATCCTCAATATATAAAATATTGATGGGCATCACGCAACACATACAAAAAATTACACTAGAGGGATGCGTTCTATGTATTTCGATAGATTAAAAATTATTCGTCAAACGATTTTGTTTGTGGATTTATTGTTGAAATTCTTATTAGAGCAATGATTAATTATACTACCTCTCGTCTTATCACTTGTCAATCTTTTCTCTAGTGACGGAATTCCACGTCCCTAATAATGAAAACACTGCACGAATTATATTCGAGTAACTGTAAACATTGTCGTGTATGCATACAAATCAAGATTATGCTCAGGTTGATTTACAAAATACATGAATATTTTCAAAGGATAAATATTCATCAAGAATAGATGACTAATTTTATTAATAATCATACATACGCTATCAATTTTATCCGAAAATTTGATAAAGTTTTTCAATCAAAATTGAGTTTATCACAATACTTATCGAACCTAACATTTTTAATCAGTTTGTTGCTAATTTTTATTATAAAATTATCATTCCGTTTATTCAAAATATTTGAGTGAGTTCAAACATTTGTTATCAAATTCGGATTTTGCTCCGCTTAGGATTTGTTTATATAAACATATTTTTATCAACAAAGATGAAGAAGAAAAAGCACGTCTAAGATCGTTTCATTTGAAGCATAATGTTACTTTTTAAATTTATGTGTTTTTGTAAATCACGGGTAGAATGTTGAATGTTACACGTGTATATAGTGATCACTTAAACTAGTCTATGACAGGTCGTGAACCCTGTAAATTCCCAGTCACGGATCTCTTTATCTTTGTTAAGATATCAATAAATAATGCCATTTATCACTAGTATACCCTTCCGACTTTTCGAACTAAATACAGTGTCCGTTATATGCTCTATGAACGAGAAAAACGCTAACGACGACTTCAATTGTCGTCATTAAATTTTTATAAGCAGTATAATTCGTATTCATGCTAATTGTAATTTTTGCTCATTATGCATTGAACACATATCGTGTTGAACTTTGAAAAGCTATATAAAAATTGGGTCAACCTCTCAATGAACTTTACCGCGTCGCTCGATAGATACAAATCACGAAATAATAGCACTTGTTTAAAAACCAATTTGTTTCACACATTAATCGGATGAAATCATCGAACTATTCGTAACCGTTCCGATTTACGTGGGCCGTCTGTTTTAGATAGTATAAACATCTGTTAGCCCAACGCTGGCGCTGTTAATATTTCATGTAAATAATTGTAACAAAAGAATGTAAGTATTTATTACTATAGTCCATCTTGCGTGAAACGAGTTGATTCAACGTAGACATTAAGATAACGCATAATTGACCCTTTGCGACCTTTCCCGCCTTGCCCATAATGTGTAAAGTACAGTAAAACCTCGATATAATGGACTGATTGGAAGGAGAGTGTTCGTTAAAGCTGAAAGTCCGTTATATAAAAATAGGTTCAACATAACAAAAAAAATATATGTTCACTGTATTAATTTTTGACATCTCATCAAAAATGAAGAAGAATATGGAAGTCTGGGCATTTACGGGACGACCGTCATTGGCTGGTTTAAGGGATCACTTTACACACGTGTAACATTCACCAATTCTACCCATTATTTACAACCACACTACTCAAATTCTTTGAAGTTCTATATATATGAACCAATTTTTGAAACATTATTCTCGAATCACTAGAACTTCACAAGAGAGATCTATTGGTGAGATGAGAAGAAGCTTTTTATGAAGCAGAAACTCTTATATTAGTACGTGAGGTCCGAATCCTGGATTATAATCACACAATAATATGAATAATAATAAATAATATGAAAATAACTCCTGTAATTGGAGATAATCCAGATTTTGTGAACCAGTATTTGGACAAACTCAAAATATTGTACACTGTATTATGGTATAAATAAACAATACGAAACACAAAATAAAATTATGTTTATTATCATCGGACACTCGTGAAGTGACGTTGCTTTTTGATATCGACGCGCTTGCTTTCGGTAATCCTGCTTTGAACAAGCAATCAAGTTTTGTTTGCAATTTTGAAGTTTTGAGATATAATTTGTGATTATCATGGCCGATAAAAATTGTTTATATGCGTCGACACTTAAATATAAGCATGTATAATATTAACAGGACGTTTTTTTTTACATTTGCCCGAATTTTTTGTCCATTATATTTGATGTTCGTTAAATAGAGGTCCGTTTTATCCAGGTTTTACTGTATTTACATATTTAGCATGTCGGGTCGGTAATTCAAGCTGCAGACAGTCTCCCGAAGGAAAGTATTTATGATGCATATTTCTTTGTGGCTTATCAAAGCTTTATCAAGATACTTGCTTCCCTACATGATGAGAACGTGTTTCGGTAACCAGACGCGTGGTGTAGGCGTACGGATGCAACTGCTTTGAACATTTTTCTGTTGGTTTACAATATTCTGTACATCTACATATAAAAGGTAATCGTTGCATCTTCATACCTGAGGCTACTAACCCGATAGAAATTCTTAGCAGGTACCCAGTCCTCCCGTATTCCTGGTCTTTAATATATTTTTTAAATGTGTTTTTCAAATGTCATACGCTATGAAAAGGTTCAAAATATGGTAATTTTATAGGGTGGTATTAAAGTTGATGGCGTTTAATTCAATGTAACAACAGCTTATAACAGCTCCAAACAACTGTGATTAGAATTTAGAAGTGGCATTTTGTTTTGGAAATGTGGTTTTCAATTTTGTCGTAATTTAATGAAACACTATATTTTGATATGCCTTCCTAGTTTTGGTCGCAGTGGCTGAGAATGATAAGCATTCCCCAAACGTGTAATGATATGCGTAGAATAATTATTGTACGTTACATACCTACAATTTAATATAAACCCGTCAGGCACAAACCTAATATCGTTTATGTTTCCCTTTTTACTGTTTTAATATATTGTCGCCTAATAAGGTTCGTGGAGATTGTGAACACAATAGGTTGTTAGAATGAGTATAATGTATAACATTATGAGTGTAATATTTAGTATATATTTTGTTATATTATGTAGTGGAAGGGTTCTCGGGAATTTCCTTGATTCCAGGCTTTTATGGCCGAAATACACGCGAACGCGATAAAGAATCTACAGACACGTATTTTTTTCTCCCTTTTCCCTGTTCGAGTACTCGAAAATGTATTTAGAACACTAAAAGTTTTTTGTATTTCTTAAACCGCTCTCACTTTAGAAAAGATAAAACCGAATGGAGTTATTTTGAACGAGAACAAGAAAGGATTTCTATCTTCGCATCAAACCCGATACCTGTAACGGGTCCGGGCCCCGTACCTAGCTTACGTATGTACATTAGCATCGTGTTCGTGGAATCGTTCAATTCCCTACATACCATACAGAGTGGATATGTCTACCAGGTAATTTAAAGTAATTTTCTTTTTCCCATTGCTGCCTTCTTTATACATTAGAACCGTTATCCTTCCTCTCTACTGCTCGAATTACAGATTCGTACCGACTTGGACTCACTCCAACTTTGCTCCGGCGATTTGTATACGAAGGAAGATAATCATATTCAAACGTACTTTATAAATTCAAGCTTTATCCCGGCTCCTTGGATAGTTGACACCTTGTTAAACTCCTTAACACTTCCTATTCAGATATTCGCTTTCATAGATATATATTCCTTTTTACTCAGTCTTTAAATTACAATGTATATTTGAAGAGTATTATCTGTATTGAAGAATACGAGTTATATGTAGAGTGACCGGTTTAATGACCACCCTCGTTTCTATTCCAGGGAATTGAGATCAACAGGTTTAAGATTTTAAGTGCAGCGATCATCTTGTATTGACACGATATTTCATAGATAACTTTGTCACGTTTCTTATCTACGCGACATTGCCAAATCCTTTTTATAAATACTATAATTAGTAAGAGAAAAGATAAGAGTGAATGTATATCGATAAAACAAAGTATTTGTATCATTTATTGATTTGTCATTAACTTTGTGGAATGACATGTTGATTAATAAAAATTAAACACTTGTATTAGACCAATAATTGTGTTTTATTTAATTTCACACTTGTTTTGAAAACTACAGATATGGAAATCCTCACCAAAACGTTGCATTTCCATTATAAATGATTTTAAGTAATCAGGAATTCTAGCTTGTCAAATTGATACGTTTTGGTGCGATTTAATGATTTCATATGGATTTAACACAGGATTGGTCACGTTTTGTCGCAACTTTAATTTATATTTCGATAGAATACAGTAAACAGAACAGATTTGCATTTAAAGGATTTTTGTGCAATATTATAAATATAACTTTTTGGTGAGGACCTCCACAGATGTATTCATCGCAAAGGTGATAACAATTTTTTTTTGATCACCCATTAATGAAAACATCTGTAGTTTTAGAAACTAATCGTGTGAAATGAAATAAAACTTTATTAGTGGTCAAATACAAGTGTTTAATTTTTAATTATCAGTTTGTAATGAAAATATTTTATTTTGTCTATACTGACGCGGAAGGTAGGTACTAAACCGAGAACGCTATTTATTATTACTAACGAGGCGTGTCACGGCTGTAATTTGAAACATGTCAATAAGTCTCTCTCATAAACATGATAAAACATCAAAGTCAGGTACAAATATTATCATTAATAGAATATTGATTTTGTCGGCACACTGTAGTTGCTAGTCGTGTGGAGGTAATGTTGAGTTGCTTCAAACGAATTACATACATTACATACTGCTTCAACCTAGTTTGCGAACTGTACCGGAAACTTTGTACTAAGAATACTTCTTGAAGACCGTGAATTTTCAATACTCGAGTTTCAAGGAAGTGTTGTCGGATGGAAATACGTTATTAAATAGATATTCTCTAGAATTTTATCCACTCTTGTAAAATTGTATCTACTCGTTGGGAAGTTGATTTTCTTTCAAGTACATGAATACTGTATATCTATACTTATAAGATACAGGATTTAAAATTAAGCGAAAAATCGATAAAAAAAATAATTAGCCACGTGATTACATTTCTTAACTACCAACCGTTTAAGGTCTAGATACACACGCTCATTATTAGCACAAAAGTATGCTATTACTGAGCAATTGCTAGTATCGATGTATGTAAATGAGCATGCTTATTTCAAGCAAATGTATCAGATAGAGAGCATGCTCGACTCTGTAACTTTAGGGATGGTCCATTCTACAAACACAAATAATTAAAATGACATTTTTATCGATTAGCATTTATTCCCATCTTTTTACCGTACTTTTAATAATACATTTTCGTCAGCATTTCAACACGTCGCATATAACAATTACGAGTATATATTTTTACAAATATAGAATTAATTGCGTTTTTTTTTATTTATCGTTATAACGTACCTTAATAATATAATTCATTGAATCTCTTTTACCTTATACATAAATAAATAAAAAGTCATGCCTTGGGCTCTATATTTTTTATTCAATGTCTAGCGCGTGTAACTGCATTTGTCTAATAAATTGCACTGGACTCCGAACCTTCAATTATTCAAATTAAAATTCATATTACTGATCTTGGCCGAGTATTGACGAAAAACTGACAGCTGATGGCCACTATGGAGGATGAATTATCTATTTTGTACCTGTTATTAGTTTTTTGTTGTTTATTAACAATTTATTGGTTTTTGAACATGTCGCTCACTCCTTTCAAGAACGTCATAAATCAAAAATCGTCAATTTTCAGTTGTGCATGTTTTCGGAATGCCCAGAAAATGTACTATATCCCAGCAAAAGCGGCATATTTTTAACTTAATATTAACCCGCTTCAGGGCAGAAAGTATTGTTTTTGCATTTTGAAGAAATGGTATTGTATAATATTTTTTTTTTAATATACTAAATATTTTTCAAATGGAGAAAAAACCTTCAGGTTTTACCTAAAAAGTTCTGTTGCACAGTAAAAAGTTCAGTAAGTGGCTTGATATTTATTTTTAATACATTGTATTATATTTTTTAACTTTAAAAACGTTCTCCTGAAAAATCAAGTATTTTGATTTATGACGTTCTTGAAAGGAGTGAGCGATGTATACTCTTTTTAAAAAAATAAATATAAATCGATTTTTATTGATATCACAACATAGACTATACATAAACTGGTCATAAGCCTTGTAAAATACCCAGACTTCCATATTCTTTTTCATCTATGTTGAGATTTCAACATGTAAAAAAAAACTCTAGTCGAGAAAATCCAGATTTGTGAAAAAGTATATGGACACTAAAAATATTGAAAAATTTTTACTGTTAAAATAATATTTTTACTAATATAATGATAATTGGAAATATAACACTACCTACGTACAGTAATTTGACACTATAACTCAATTTATGCAAAATTTCAAGTTTTGAGTTTGACGTACTCATGTGACGTCTGTAAATTGGATGTCTGCGGATATTTCTTGTGGCAAAATATTCTTTTGATATCTGGCGTATTTGCACTTCAAAAGGGTTGATGGCGTTGTTTCTTTTATCGAAACTTTCGTTATGGGTCGTAGCTGTCGTGTCCAAGGTGATCCAAACTTCGTAAAGGGTTCATTGCGAAACTTAAACCGTGTTTTCCAAATCTAATAACGGAAATTAAAAGCAGTACCGGTATACTTTTTCACCTATTTTTTGTTGTTGTCGAATAATGCCCTTGAACTAATTCTTTCCTTCGAACCGCCGGGAGTAATTTCATTAAGTATTCTAGTCTTGTGGGTCCTAACCTCAGTATTATCGAGCCATTAACCAATCTGATCGGCTCTTACGTCTCACAACAGGTCTGTGTTAAGTTAGTAATTATGTGATCGCGCTATTTCGAGCTCTCGCTTTGACCATAACACTATTCAGTTCAATGGATCAGCAAATAAATTTGCATTCTCAACCCCTAGAGGGTCCTTAGATCGATTATCGTTCACCGGCAAGAATGTACACGTACTAAACTACCAATTTTAGTTCTTCCAGCAAGCGTCCTTGGCAGATATTTTCAGTTTGGTAAAAATTTGCGAGGGAACCGGTTTTAATTCTGAACTCCGCGCGTGCATCGCATTAATCAAGTCTGAGGTTATCCTCGGAGGCCTTTCAACATGCAAATAACATTTTTTGCGAGAATTCTTCACGCAGGACATGGAATAATTTCTCGAGAAATGTATTCAGAGCACATATAAAGGACGGTGCAGCATGAATACGGAGCGTCTAGTCGCGTAGTTTTAATTTACCCAAATAACTGCACCGGCTGAGAGATGAGTCGTTACCGAGACTAGTGGTGCAAGGAGACGAGAACACAGTACACACAGTACAAGTACACGATGCAGTGAATCAGCAACAGTTATGGCTCGCGGCTACTGCCTAGCGGCTGGTATGTCTCGAGCCGCGTCATTTCGCTCATTGCGGTTTAGTTTTTCAAAGGAAGGTGAAAATATTTCGGTTTATTTAATTCAGCAAACTCGACTGACTATTCATATCATGCAAAATTACTATTATTGTCAATGCAAATTTATAAGTGCGGCCTTTACATATAGAAAAAGCAGAAACTGCACGTTTATCCTTTTATAGAAATGCTTTAATTTCAAATTTAGATTTTATCAAAAGTTTCACCTTGTAATAAGTATGATTGTATAAATTTGCGTTCTGCATAATATTATGTACAATTCTTGTGACCCAATTCATAATGAAATCATTTCCTATGTATCTTATTCTAGTTTTAGTATATCCATATAGTGCGCTTTTAAATAACACCGTTTAGTTAACTAAATGTTTTTATTGATTTTCTTTCATCTTACAGCATCTTTCCTGTGTTTTTTTTGTTTATTTTCAACATTTTGAGTGTGTCCAAATACTTGTTCACAAATCTGGATAATCTCCGATTAAGAGATATTTTTTACATTATTTTTTATATTTCAACAAAGATGAAGAAGAATACGCCCAGACTTCCATATTCTTCTTCTTATGTCCATAGACTTCGATATGTCAAAAAATAGTTTTATATATTCTAAATTAATTTTTTTGACATCTCAACATAGAAGAAGAATAATTTGGAAGTCTAGGCATTTACGGGGCTTACGACCGTCATAGGCTGGTTTAAGTGATCACTTTACAGACTTGTAACATTCACCAATTCTATTCATGACTGACAACCACACTACTCAAATTCTTGGAACTTGAAAATTACCATCAATAAAATTAATCGATGGTAATTTTTAATAAATTAATATACAAAAATTCCGAAGACTTCTCGTATGTGTAAGAAGTAAGTTACCATTTGTTGGTATAATTAAACCGTGTCTGGAAACTGGGCTGGGACATTGAACTATGCGGTGATTCAACCTCCATATTGGAAGTAAGGAGTCGCAGAATTTTGTTTGTTTTACCTTAGCATGGAAACAGGGCAGTCTGATTTGTAGCAGCGCTATGTTTATCGAAGTGTCACGAATCAACACATTCCTTTCCCTTGATGTGACCGATGCACATAGCCTGTCGTATACCAAGGACCGAGAATGGAAACACTAATCACGAACTCGCTTTAAGTCCAGATTCATGATGATTTATTAAATCAGAAAAAGTATATTAAAACTGTGTTACTTTAACTTAATTTATTTTTTGACATATCATAAAGATGAAGAAGAATATGGAAGTCTGGGCATTTACGGGGCTGACTGGTTTAAGTGATCACTTTACACATGTGCTACATTCACCAATTCTACCCATTATTGACAACCACACTACTCAAATAGATGTCTCTAGTGAAGTTCTAGTGATTCAAGAATAATGTTTCAAAATTGGTTCATATATATAGAACTTCCAAGAATTTGAGTAGTGTGGTTGTCAACAATGGGCAGAATTGGTGAGTGTTACACGTGTGTAAAGTGATCACTGAAACCAGCTCATGACGGTCGCGTAAATGCCCAGACTTCCATATTCTTCTTCATCTTTGATGAGATGTCATAAAATAATATGAAAATATCTCCTGTAATTAGAGATAATCCAGATTTTGTGAATTAACTCAATTTCATAAATGTTATATTATTTATTGATTTGGCATTAACTTTGTGGAATGACATGTTGATCATTAAAAAAAAAAAATATGCCTTTTCAAAATACGTCATTATTATGATCTATTTACATCATTTTGAGTGTGTCCTAATACTTGTTCACAAATCTGGATTGTCTCTAATTAGGAGTTATTTTGTATTATTTTTTGACATCTCAACATTGATTCAAGCACTATATTTTGAAATTGAATTATATATATATATATATAGATGTTCGGAGTATTTGAGTAGCGTGGTTGTAAATCATGGGTAGAATTGGTGAATGTTACACGTGTGAAGTGATCACTTGAACCAGCCTATGATGGTCGTAAGCCCCATAGTTTTCCAGACTTCCATATTCTTCTTAATCTATTTTTAGGTATAATTTAAAAAAAAAATCTATATTTCTATTTACAAAAAGACCTGTTCCTTAACCCCCTCCCTCTATTTATTACCCTACCAACCTATTTATATACCTGATTTTTTCCACGTTTGTTTTACTATTCACCTGTCGATGAAAACAACTGTTTTTTTTTAAACTAGCCGTGTGTAATTAAATAAAACTCAATAAGTGGTATCATAGAAGTGTTTAAATACATAAATGGTCGTGAGCTGGACAACTAATTTAAGAAGACGTGCAATAAATTATCTTTACCCTACCTACCTCCGGTACTAATGCCCTGGTAGTTAATTCTCCAAGATTATAATAGTAAAATATGTAGTTTCTGCACAGAATACAACATACATGTTACTTTTTAAGTTTCAGTTTGGATTTTCGTGTTCATTCATTACTGTCTGAATTTCGCTCGCAATTGTGTAATAAAAGTAAAATACTGTCTGCGCAATTTGAAAATATATTATTCACCACTGGAAAATTGAGACAACGTTATTAAATGTATTTTTAGTATAATTATAGTGAAAAATTTAGTTTTTACTACCTTAAAATGAAGCATAGAATATTGTAATATTTAATGATGAATAAAACATTTTCTTTACTGTATTTGTGAGATTTTTATTGCTTAAAATCACTTCATACGAAAAACAAAACCTTCCATTTCGTATATTCTAAAATATTTTACTCAAAGGGGCTAAAATAAATTTTGTAGAAATATAAAATATTTTTTTCAACTTTTCAATAATTTTTATCTCACTACGTTTCGTAGCTTAAGTGTTTATTAATGAATGATATATAGTAATTATTAAGATATTGTACAACACTTTCAGCAAAGATTCACAGTATCCGATGGAAAATTACTAAAATATGTGAAAATAATTTAAACTCAACGTTTTGAAATCTATAGAGCATTTATATATAGAAATTGTTAGATTTTTTTTACAATAACTTTGTTCTATTTTTTAGTAATTAATATTGTTTGTGCCTACGATAAACTAAATTGAACCCTTAACGGTAGTATATTTTGACCACAAATTTGAGGAGAATTGTTTTTAAACTTTAAAGAGCTTAACAGTTTGCTAATTTTATCACCTTGTTTTACGATGCAGACAATAATAATATTTTTTTATACACAACAACGTACTGTAAAAATAAAAACATTGTATATTTTGACCCTTGTAATATGGTTCGACTCAAGGCTTCAATATGTCATCCGAACTTTTTGTAAAATATAGGTGAATGGAGTTATAATAGCGTAATGCACATAACACACTGGTAACTAAATGTCGCCAGTGTTGAAAATTGAGTCTGTACATATATCATAAACCGTAATAAGATTGAGAAGAGGCAACCATGCATGTAGGGCGTGCATTTCACTTAGACAGAAAAGCAGTGCCTATCCTATCTTACTACCCACTTGTAGTGCCTACCCCGATTTAAAACTCCATGCTCGCCGCTGATGCATGCGTATTTACCTTATTCACATCTACAAACAGCAAATAACCTGCGCAAAACTCAATGAGCAAGGGAGCAAAGCATGCTCGTCAACCTGAGAGACCACGTTACTAATGCAGAGACACAAAGATGCTCTGGAATCACAGATGTGATAATCGATATCTCTCAGCTACAGTCGACAAACCATCGACCGATGAAGTAACCGACTTGTGATAAAGAGTCTTATAGCAAGACCGTCAAAACGGAGGTCGGGAGACGCCCGAAGCGCTGTAGAATACGAGCGGCAAATCAAATGTCGGGAAAGATGTGTTGGATGGCCATGAAAGAGGTCTATGTCCTGAAGCGGACTGTGGCTGATGGAGAAGAAGAACAATGCAAATTTTATATTCATTTACATATTTCTTACAAAAGATGCTTGCTATGTTCTATTACCGTAGTTTTCATAAAATTTTCTCTTTATTTGCAGGTTAGTAGTACTCGAGAGAATATACTGGATGACTACCCGAAATGCCATTCCCGGGGCGATGTTCCACTTCGACGGAAGACTGAAGGCATCCTTTACCAAAAGCGGTTGAATTATATTACCTTCTATGCGGTAAAATTCCTTAAATTTTCCTTTACGTTATGCCGAAATAGAAAATATATCGTCCCAATTATCATCCACCCAAACGCTCGAACGAAAAGTAAAACAATATGAAATTTAAAGTTATTATTTACAGGGCTCGAAGTTAACTCTTTATGCTTTGTACTTTTACAAAACTATCTAAGTACTTTGAACAAAAGTGCTGCTATGGTGCGATTTCGCGTACGTTTTAACAAAGTTTGCAAAGTTCGCTGAAAGCGAGTTTAATGATATGGTATTTTATTGTTAAGTACCGAAAACCGTTGTCGGGAATAAATTGGTTATAAAACATACTGGGGTCATGAGATTTGTGAATTAGAGTTTGCTATCACAAGCTGGTAGTTTTAAACTTTCTACAAAGTTCTCTATTAATAGATATCGGAAGCTTTCGCGAATTTTCCTCTCGAAAACTGCAATGGTGGTAGTTAACTTTTATTATTAGTTCGCCCCACTTTCCTGTGATCTTGAACGTGTGTTTGACAGAGATTAATAGAGAAAATCCAATATGAAGGATCGAAGTTTCAGTTAATCAGTGTTTCGTGACAACTCGTTACGGGAAGCGGGTATTTGTGAATAAATAGTATATTTCCAACTCCGTATTGCACACAGCAGTCTAATACGGTTCACAAAATGTTCATTAGTTGTGACGTGTGAGGAATTTCGCTTCGACATTCATTTAATCATGATATATAACAAAACGTATAATTTCGTACCTGTCTATAAATTCTTAATTAAGAATATTAAATGTTATATAAAAGTTTTTCACTGTGGGAATATATCATTTTTATGTTCAATCATGGTGAATGTAATAGTGTATTAATCACTAAAACTAACCATTGATAGCCTTGTAAATATCTAGAAATCATATTTCCATATACGTATATATTAATATTAATATGAATTTGACTTAAAAAATCACAATAATATTAATAATAAAGTATATAAGTAATATGTAGTAATTTTTTTATATCCTTTTAGTTCCAAATTACAAACGAAATTTTGTACTACAAATTAGCATTTAAGAAAAGTTATTATATATTAAGTGTAACACTTTTATCAGATCTTAATCATTTTTCATAAATCATTCTGATTTTTAAACTAAAAATGTTAGTTCTTGAACATACTTATACAAATCAAAAAAATACCTTTTTTTATAAAAAAAAAGATGCAACATTGTATCGCTTCCAACGGACTTTTAGCGGTTTCTCCTCAAATTTGAGATACACTTGTAGAATTCAGTAATTTCATACAATCTTTTACAAGTGTAGGTATATACATATCGCTCACTCCTTTCAAGAACGTCATAAATCAAAAAACTTGATTTTTCAGGAGAACGTTTTTAAAGTTTAAAAATATAACACAATGTATTAAAAATAAATATCAAGCCTCTTATCGAACTTTTTACTTTGCAACAGATCTCTTTAAGTAAAACCTGAAGATTTTTTCTCCATTTGAAAAATATTTAATATATTTAAAAAATAATTAAACAATACCTTTTCTTCAAAATGGAAAAACAACTCTTTCTGCCCTGTAGCGGGTAAATATTATGTTAAAAATATGCCGCTTTTGCTGGGATATAGTACATTTTCTGGGCATTCTGAAAACATGGATAACTGAAAATTGAAGATTTTTGTTTTATGACGTTCTTGAAAGGAGAGAGCGATATATTGTACTTTAATAAAAACTAACCCATTATGTTGTTGGTGAGTTTTGTCTGAGTTCTCTTCCTCTTTCAATCATTTAACCACAATTTATTGTGATTTATGCTGTTATATTTATTTTGAATACAATATGACGATAATAAAAATTATATTTTTGCAATATCACAATCTAAATAAATAAAACTCCATTACAAATGAGTTAGCTTTTATGCTATTATCATATTGCGATCATTTAAATTTTATATCACTGTTGAAACAGATTCTCTGCCAAATACAAATAAAAATATATTTATTTGACAAATAATGAATATCCTTATTTCAGTAAGGTAATGTAATTATGTCCGCCCCCGTAGTGTAATGGTCAGCACGCTCGGCTACCGTTCTGGAGGTCCCGGGTTCGATTCCCAAGGGGGTAAAATAAATATTAGTGATTTTTTCACTGTAATATTTATTCAATATTATTACCCTGGACTGGGTACCTGAAGCGGAGGGCTGATCACCTTTCCTTCATGTGTAAACGATCAAGATAACACTGCGTTTATATGACGCAGTGCCCTATGCGTCATTGGGGTGCGGATAAGGGTTTAATGTAATTATACGTTATATCGTGACATCATTGGCATAAATATTGTATTCGAAGAGGTATCATATTGTACGAACAAACGTGACAAATATTGTTTAATATAGCTAATCAATTTACGAAACATGCAGGCTGGTGTATTGCTTGCTCCCTTCAATGTAGCAAAATCATCAATGGTGCAATTCTTAAGCCTCTGAGCTAGTGCAGTATTTTAGGAAAATGGTGCTATGTAAATTTGTTATTATTATTGTTTGGTTTTGACTTAAAAATTATAATGACAGCACAAATATCGATTTAACCAATAGACCCCGTCAGTGTTGTACCCTGATTAGTGGGTTATTCCTTTTTTTTAAAAGACGTATATAAATATATTTTTAGCAAATTCACATCATGGTGAAATCCAATTACAAATATTTTACAGAATTCTGTTAAATAACATGAATAAAGAATCTGAACATCCTAGGGATTACGACTTGGCATTCGACTAGCGCTTAAGCGATCACTTAATACACTTGTGGAACGCTCACCATTGTGCCAATTATTGAACATCCGTATTGCGTTAATTTTTGAAACCTGTAGTATATATGCAATGGTCTCGGAGTCTTCCACATGTCGCTCACTCCTTTCAAGAACGTCATAAATCAAAAATCGTCAATTTTTAGTTGTGCATGTTTTCGGAATGCCCAGAAAATGTACTATATATATCCCAGCAAAAGAGGCATATTTTTAACTTAATATTTACCCGATACAGGGCAGAAAGAGTTGTTTTTGCATTTTGAAGAAAAGGTATTATTTAATAATTTTTTTAAATATACTAAATGTTTTTTAATGTACAAAAAACCTTCAGGTTTTACCTAAAAAGATCTGTTGCATATGAAAAAGTTTAATAAGTGGCTTGATATTTATTTTTAACACATTGTATTATATTTTTAAACTTTAAAAACGTTCTCCTGAAAAATCAAGTTTTTTGATTTATGACGTTCTTGAATGGAGTGGGCGATGTGTGTATAATTTTCAGTACATTTGGAAGTATGACTGATTGTGGCGTCACCAGTTGAGAAATTAGTGAAGTATTTATTTAGCTTTCTCCGTTTAAACATAGAAAAAAAAAACATAAATCTTTCTGAATTAGTTCACATATATTTTTTGGAAGACAGAGCTTGAAATAGCATTTAATTTCCTTTAAAGATAATATGGATGTTCAATAATATGCAGAATGGTGAGCGTTACACAAGTGTACAAAGTGATCGCTTTAGCGAGCCAAATACCAGATCGTAAGTCCTGTGACGCTCTGACATCCATCTTGTTTCATATAAAGAGGAACATATAAAGTTGAGACACCTAAAATAAGGATATAGTTCTGAATAGGTCCCCATATCGTACCATTTAAACGATTGTTTATTAATTGAGCGAAAATTTACGTCTTCAATAAATATTCATTGGTGCCTCGGCTGCGTGTAGGACGCTAACAAAGTTCTGACGCTATGGCGGCCCTGCGACACGATCGCCCTTACATTCCAGACCATTAATTCCACAAAAAATAGCGTCATAGTCTTACAATACAGTGCGGTGGATACGGTATTTATTTCGGTCAGAAATTTCGAGTCTTTTTGTGCTACAATGCCCGGGAAGTTCTTAGCTTCTTGGGTAATTAGGTAGCTACAAAAGATTTACAGTAACCCTATATCTTTTACGTGCCTCTGTCCATAATATTTAATGGAAGAAAGTGCTTCGAGTATAATACATCATGTCGATAAAGGTATTTCAAGACGGATGGAGAGGTAAACGGATATTTTAATATCACCCATCATACTTCAGGACTTTCCTCAAAGATCTTTTGCAAGAGAGAAAATGTTTTTTTTTTTCTTTATTTTATACAGTAAACTATATATATTTTAACATGATATATTTTAATGGGAAAGGGAATGAAATCAATAATTTTATTTTCTCTATTATGTGTAACCATTGTGTCACCAGAGTTTTTAAAGAATCAAGAATTGGTTTCGAATTAGTGTGGTTGTCAATTATGGTGAATGTAACACCTGTATAAATTGATCACCTAAACCCATAAAAGATCGTAGGCTCTGTAAATGTCCAAAATTCCAAATATTCTTCTTCATCTATTGAGATTTTGATTAAAAAACATTTTTTTAATAAATGATAAAATTTCTTTTCCATTTTTTTTCACGTGTAATAAAAGCTTGCTTTCAAACAATTTTCGTTTCGTGAATCCCATAAAGGTGTAGGTATACATATGCATGGTGTATAGGTGTATATGTGGTGAGGTATAGCATCACTATGTGGGTAAATTCAAATCCAGCCACATGCGAGTAGCCTGAAGTTCTTTTGAACGTCAATTTGGCATTCTCGGTCCAGACGTACGTCCTTATCCAGACTTCGTCCCCGTGACATTGTCTAGAGGAGATCACTTCTCGATCGGAACCCATGCCCATTATAGGAACGCCTTTTTTGCAACAAAGGGATCCAGGATATTTCAACCAGTATCATTTATTAATCACGGCATTATTTTTAGAAGAGGATAAAGAATTTTAGTTAATTTATTTCGAATGGTGAAATAAATAAAGAATGCAAGGCGAGATAAACTTTATCGTTAAAATTAAGAAAGGAGTATTGAGATGGTTTGGACACGTAAAACGAATGAGTGAGGAAATAACGGTAAAATAAATTTATAGGGTAAAAAATGTAGTAGAAAATAGAAGCAGAGGAAGACCAAAGAAAGCCGACTTGAAAGCGGCCCGTACCGAAATCGAAATAACCAGTGGGTATGAATTAGGAGAAAATGTGGAAGAGGCGAAAAATATTTGCAAAGACATAGTGGTGTGGCGTTCTATTCTATCTGCCTACCCCTGCGGCGTGATGGTAAGCTAGGTAGTGAGTTGATCAGAATTTATTTATGATAGTGGGTATAATATGTACATCTCTCGATTAGACCATAACATGTAGTAAAATTAATTAATCAATTAACCTTCATAGTCTTAGAGTTTTTAAGGTTAAGTAAAAATAAAAATATATTTTAACTATTTACGGAGTCATAATTCTAACCCTAATATATTGAAGTGAAGCATGGAGTTGGCATAATAAGGATTAAAGAAGACTGAATGGCCTTTGCATTTATTTTGACCGCCCTGAGAATCGAGCCCGTGACCCCCAGCAAGGCAGACAAACGCGCTACCCACTACAATACGGAGGTGGACAAGGCAACTAATGCTGTCATAAATTTAAATTATGTTTCCCATCTTGAAAACTATCATGTTATGAAGAGTGAATTAACACGAAGAAGCTTTTTTTCTGATTTCGCGTCATGGTTTACGTTTACTTGATGTTATTGTTATCTAAACGACCGTAGCTAGATATATTTTTATAAATACACTTTATGTTTGGTACACGCAATTAGTTTCGTACAACGACAGGGTTTAGTCGTTATCTAGGCGACGACTTTTGTTTCTTTAATCTAATGGTAATTTTTTGTGTATTGTTTTTTTTTCGTGTTTGCTGTTTTTATGAGGGAGGTTTCCATACTGTTAATATGATTATTTCTCCATTTATATTTAAACATCTTATTATTAAGAAACAATTAATTTAATACTTCAAAGTATATGATAAATCTTACCGAACTATTTAGTTTGTTAGTTAGTATGCGGGGTTGGTCGAAACGTCTGGAATTTCAACGAAAAATAATCTGGACCACTCCAAGTTCTTGGGCGAATTGACCTTCAAATGCACTGATTTTTTCAAAATCCTTTAACTTGTTTAGTCTCAGGTTTCTTCGATAACATCTCTAAACATACTTTTTTGAAAACTAAACAAATATTTAATTAATCTACACTTTTTTCTTGATTTTAAGACACAATAAATAAGAAATTCAACGCAGTTATGTTAAGTTTGAACTTATTTTCGACTTTTTTAATGCTGCCTTTTATTTGTTTGTGTATAATTTTAACACGTAAGGTGTGGTGTACGCGTATGGCTGATAAATAATGATTCAAATGGCTGAAACATATTATTGTATAATTGAAAGTAAACCTTCTTAGTCTTGAAACAATATTTTATGGCAGGTTGTAATGAATAAAACAAAATACAAAAAGTGAACAAAATTAATATATGAATGTATAATTTTCGACTTCAAAACATAGGTTAAGTCCTTTCGACGATTTATGTTTATATCAGCTTGTCTCAAAGCGATTATAAACATGAACCGCACGTGATGCTACACACAAATTGAACACAGTGTACTAGTAAAGGGTCCGCCAAATAACTTTTTTTTTTGAAAACAGGGCGCAAAACATCGAGTGTAGCTTCGGCTGTGTGGCACGTAGCGCCGTCCTGTTGAAACCAAATGTTGCCAATATCCTCCTCTTCAATTTTTGTGAACAAAAATCCGTTCAACATGGCCCGATAACGATCGCCATTGACTGTAACGGCCACTCCTTGCTCATTTTCAAAGAAAAATGGCCCAATTATGCCTCTGGACCAAAATCCGCACCAAACAGTGACTCGTTTTGGGTGTACCGGCTTTTCAATGTATGCGTGCGGGTTTTCTGTGCCCCAAATACGACAATTTTGCTTGTTTACATACCCGCCAAGATCAAAATGAGCTTCATCCGAAAAGATGATTTTTTTGGCAAAATCGGCATCTTCTGTAAGTCGATCGCAGGCCCACTCAGCGAAGCGAAAACGCATTGGATGGTCAGTTGGCTTCAACTCCTGAACCAATTGGACTTTGTATGGCGTCATACCAAGGTCTTTATGCAAAATTCGTCTCAATGATGTCTCCGAAATGTTCAATTGTTGAGAACGACGGTGAATTGATGTTGATGGCGCTTCACGCACACTTTCTGCCACAACATCGATATTCTCGGGTGTACGCACTGTTTTTGGCTTTTCACGCTTTGGTTTATCGATGAGGATGCCAGTTTCTTTCACTTTTTTCACAAGATAACGAACATACGGAGCTGACGGTGCTTCTCTTCTTCCAAAAACCGTACGCAATTTTCGCACACATTCTGCAACATTACCATGATTTTCAAAGTAATGTCGCAATATTTCCCAGCGTTGTTCAAGCGTATACACAACCATATTCGCTCAGCGGAAGGATAAAACTAATTATCTGTCAAATCAGACATGAGCTAAGTGTTACCATTCACGAAATAAGCACTAGTTGAAAAAAAAAACTTTAGATGGCGGACCCTATATAAACGGAAAGAAATTTAATATTATTTTATATTTTAAATATAGTTTTAGTGTTATGGAAATTGCTGATTTTTCGCGACATATGGTATTGAATATGGCAGCGAATGTGATTGAATCAAGGAATATTTTCACCTTTCTTCGCCGGGCTTTCTTTAGATGAAATGTGGTTCTACAATAGCATTGTGAGAATGATGTCCATCACGCGCTCTATTCAATTCTTTAATATTTTATCAACCCTTCAATACAGAATAGCGTTATATTCATCTGGAGAGAGTTACTATTGGGTGTTATAAACCGTCACAAATTCTGTAACCCCTTATACTTATTAACTTTGCGAAGTTTTCGGCACGGCAATACTTACAGTTTCAAGTCGGGCAATAATTTTGACTTTATTTCGTTCGTGAAAGTTCTAGGCAATGATTGCCTTCTAATTTATTGTTTCCTAAATGTTTTCATTGCGTGTTTTATTAATGCTTTAATAATCATGTACACGTGTTATTTAGCTATTAAGCGTAGTGTGATGTAATGTGAACTGTACGTCTCGCGTCACCATTTTTAAAAATAATGTGACATAATTCTTATTTATTTACTTTTCATTTTTAATTTATGTTTAATATAGTAAAAGCCACTATTTCTTAAAATCTATTGTGACACGTGTTTCGATGCATTCCGCATCATTTCTAAGTAAAATTTAAAATAAAAATGGATAGATTTTACCACAAAGTGACTGCCGAATCAATTTATGAAATTATTTACATTTCATCATACACATTATACGATAAAAAGCGCAATAATACGGCGGCTCCATTCGGCTGTCCTAACTCAAAACACAGTAAGGGACATTTTTTTGTAGTACCTTTTCTTTTGTATTTTTGGAAGTAGATTCTACTTAGTCCAAAACGTACTACAAAAAATGTCCCTTACTGTGTTTTGAGTTTGGACAGCCGCCCTTCCCCCCCTTCAAACTTAACGACGTTCTGTTTTAATACTTTTTTTTTATCTAACATTATCATTTTCATTTCATAATCCATATCTGAAAATGGCGCTGTATAAATTATCCTAAATTTATCAGGATTATTACAATTTACAATGATTCCCTCCCACTTGAGTTTCCCGTGCCGATGGCACATTTTACAATACTTATTCCTAAAATTGTATTAAAATAAATGTTTTTAACATCCAATCGAATACGACATGGTGCGATCCAAATGATGCGATCTATTTCATATCTCGGTACCTCCATTATCCATATATGCATGGCGCTTTTTTTTAGTTTCGTTACTTATTGACTTTATGGATAATGGAAGCGGGTTGTACATCTTTATTGCACAATAATTAAAATTCTTTGACCAATAGAAGTATGGGTTTTTGATCTCGTGGTTCTATATATGTTTCTATGTTAATAAGTATTTTTTTTAAATCAATTTCATGCGACGGGATGGACACCATAATACATCGTAAGAGAAAAAGAGATAGATGCCCGTTTCGTACTTGTGTGAAGAAGATAGCATGATGATAAGTACGTCGTTTACCTGAAAAAATATCCGGTGGGGAATCAAATGCGGGCCTTGTTTCTCGCGACAGTATAATCGTATCCCTAAAATGTTCGTGGTTTACGAACTTGTCTGCACATTAACAACACAGGAACTATGACGTGTGTAACTTGTTGACAACTTGCAATAAAATTTCTCTCATCAATTATTTCACTAAATAATATATATGATTTCACAACACTTTGAAATGCTCCGATATATTTTACTTTACCTATTACCTAATGCCGTATTATTGTGATGCTACGAGCCGGGACAAAAGTTCAATTCGTTCTATTAAATGGTTCGTTTCTAAGGCACGTCCTTGTCATCGAATTCGACGAATCTGGCGCCTACTTGTATATTTATCATTTGTATTCATTATCTTAGAACATTCCACCAGTAATTATTTTGACCTTATATTCTTAGCCCCGTATTAACACCTACATATTTTTTCCACATGAATAAAACTTTATTAATTTTTGATCCAAGATTTTTTATTGATATCTGAAAGAAGATGAAGAAAAATATGAAAGTCTGGGCATTTACACTGTGTAAGACTTACCATTCTATCCATGATTGACAGCCACATTACTCAAATTTTCGGAAGTTTTCAATTGAATTTATCCTTCAATTTAAAAGATGTAATAAATTTTATTTCGACGGTGACTACTTTGGTTAAAAATAGTTAGTTTTTTATTGACAGAAACCTTCGTGAAATGAAAAATTATGTTAGATATTTTAAATGTCAGATTTTTGCAGAAATTTCGGATTACCTCCACCAAGAAATTATTTACCGAATGTCAGAACTTTATTTTTGAATCTTAAATGTTGAGATATCTATAAAAAAAATCTAGATATGAATAACTCATGAATAAAATTTTGACACATTCAATTGAAAATATTATTTGCTGGAACATTTTGAGTGTGTCCAAATACTTGTTGACAAATCTGGATTATCTCCAATTATAGAAGGTATTTTTAATAATATTTTTGGACATCTCATCAAAGATGAAGAATATTATTACGGGGCTGACAACCGTCATAGATGATTATTAACATCTCACCAATAGATGTCTCTAGTGAAGTTCTAGTGATTCAAGAACAAGGTTTCTAAATTGGTTCATGTATATGGAGCTTCCAAGAATTTGAGTGGTGTAGTTGTCAATAATGGGTAGAGTTGGTGAATGTTACACGTGTGTAAAGTGATCACTTAAATCAGCCTATGACGGTCGTCAGCCCCGTAAATGCCCAGACTTCCATATTCTTCTTCATCTTTGATGAGATGTCAAAAAATGGATGTAATTTTATGAGAATTTGATAATTTATTGTGCTAACGTTTATGGTCATTCACTATACGAGTATCATCCTAATACTACACACATGTATCGTGTGCATGTATGGGTGCTGAGTACAATACATTCAAGATGTTCGTGCAGAACAAACATAAATAAGGTGTCCGATGACATGCTCGTTCGTGAATTTCTACGGAACATACCCTTTGTGGAATCAAGCAACACTTTCGCACTATCGCAAATCACTCAACTTTCGACCTACTGACATTCCCTATTTCACAATTCAGCTCACAATTCACAAAAAACATCGACCTTGAGTTCTGTTTAATTTAAACACTGCAGTAGCAATTTTGTACTTTTAAATGAGACAATATAATGGACAGAAAATGCGTACCAAAAGCGTACCATATTTAAGCAAAAGTGTACCAAGTTAATATTTTAAATATTTTTTAGTTATGGATCGTTAATCATGTGTATTTTAAAGATCCTTTCTTTATGTCACGAAATTTAGATTTTTTTCATGAATCTTTTCAATTTCTATCATAAAAACAATTTATCCAACCACTAACCAAAAAAATATATATTTTCGGGACGTCGACATGTCCCGTTTTCAAAAAAAGAGCAACACACGGTAGGTAACAATAAAAAAATGCAAAAAATCGCCGATACTTTGTAGTATAGCCGTTTCATATGACTTTGCTGAACAAATCCTAGCTTGATTTCTGTGCATATGGCTACAGCAGGCTGGTGAGTCATTTGCAAAGACTAACTAATTTATATAAAGACCGCCGACTCTTTATATAAATTATAAAACAACATAATTTTTTCATGTTATATTATTTATTCCTCTTATTTTCTTTATCATCATTCTTTTTCTTTTTATTAATACATAAAAAAAAAACTTTGAAAGAATACGTGTTTTCTTGAATATACATACTATTACGTAAAAATTGGTCGATGTCCCGTTTTGAGGACAAAAATAAATGATCAGTTTACTTATACCATACTTTAAAATAATCTGTGATGTTTTAGGAATCTCATATAAAATATTTAGGAAAATATTTACTACAGATTTCGTTCATTTCTGTAACATGTTAGTTGATTCCCTTTCGTCTAACGAGTTCTACTTTTTGGTCGTTTCTCGGCTGCAGTGATGTCATCGCCGAAATAACTAACTCCGCTGGCACATGCATACATTATATCGAACGTGTATGTGTGATTGTTTTATGTAGGTAGTTCATTATGAGTTGAATTGTTTATGTTTCCGTATATTTGTTACTTGGGACTCGCAACTAATTTGGAGAACAAACAAACTGAATCCCAGAACCCAACCGAATGCAATACAATACGCTAAAAAGGACTTGTCACCTATTTTTTAATCTGCAAGAATAGGTTATAAATTTCTTCGAGATGCGACATATTTATGTGATACTTTCAATCTTCTATTCCCTTGGTGGACTCGTTTCTGGACGCAAGCTATTACGAGTATGACTATGCAACTCCGATTGCTCTAACATGTGTTGCTATTCTCTCTTTTCTACTTACTTTTGATCTATTTCTTTGCCTTTATAGCAATAATGATATTCACTTGCATCATCTGTATCCACATTCAACTCCTGTACCCAACGATCTAGTGCAAATGAATGATATTAAAGTAATTAGCGATAATGTTAAAACCGCGTATTCACTTATAAAAGAAAAAAATAATGTCATATCAACTTATTTGATTGGATACTTGACTGTCAGAATATTTTTGATCACATTTTTCTAATATGATGAGAATGTATAAAGAATGAAAAGAGTCTGAAAGAATTCAAAAATAAATGTTATGTGTACTGTAAGAAGATGTAAAATTATGTTAAATTAAGTGTAAATGAGTCTGTATTAAATGTAATAAAAGCTAACTGAAGAAAAAAAACCGGGCTCATCTCCAGGTTACCATTATGACAATATTTTACAAACAAATATGATGAAACTTCATCATTTTTTATACATTGTAATACACCGAAAGTACAAGTGTGATAATACACACTCGTATTTTTATAACGAAATATGGTTAAAGTTTTTTTTTTGTGGGTTAGTTCGGTGGTACGCGGCGCCTGTGTTTAACGAACCGACATCTCACTAGCAAACACGGTTTACGTCTTATTTTATACGAAAATATAAAAAGAAATATGTCGATATATTTCCTTGTCTAGTTACGAAGTTTGAGATCCGTAGAAGGTGTCACAATGTATATTAAATATAGACTGAAGCAAGCGGACGAGGTTAGAGTTCAGGAAATCCAGGCGGTTGATTGACGCTAGGCGCCTGCCCACGTAGATACCGCGACCGACGTCTTATTGCTTGCGAGTAATTGAAGATTGTGTGAACGGGCACCTAATTATATGTAATGATGAATGAGTTGAATATAATTTATGTCAAGTTTCCGAGTCATAAATTTACTTTCATCGCGCACAGGAGATGGATTATTCTATTTTCATTTTCAGTTGAGATATACAGTAACCCCTTCTATGTATAACGTTGAGATAGGTACTGCGTTTATCAATGGGAACGTTGTAGAGGGTTTATGTTTTTAAATTGTATTTCAATTTTAAATGACTCATTTCAGTCTTTACCGCTGATTGAAATGTAAAAATGCAATTAAAATTAACTACTTATAATATTCCCTCTGATAAAGCGGGAACTATCTCAACGTTATAGGAATTTTTACTGCATATTGAAAACTGTCCTACCGCATTCCCAAATCTGATACAGAAGCATCTACGTTTCCTGACAGGCCTTCTCTTGCAAAGCATTTTTGTTTGTTTTATGAACTAAGTTGCGAAATATATAGAAAAAATTAATCAGTTTATATATAACAATTTATCCAATATAATTTGGCAATCTCTTCTGGGGATAAGATTTTGCCTACAATAATAATAATGTTGCCAATTTATGTAACGCCGTTTTCGTCACCTCGGAGGGTTCCAACATTTCTTTTCTTCAAAAGAATAAACCACGAATCCTCTACTTTTAGAGGCTTGTCTGCAATTAAGGTGGTAAGGTTAGGGAAGGTAAATATGAAAAATGCATCAGAAACACCCAGACTAATTGAAAATACATATTTCTTGAATTTGTTTTGCAATTGGGGGTAATCAAACACGCGACGCTAATTTCGCAGTCTAGCGTCTACCTATCTACGCCACGGCGTCTGACACGGTTTTATCGACGTTTTCTTAAATATTTACGTAAATAATTATAGTTTACGTCACACACATACTAGTGCATCCAGTTTTAACTCTGAATAGAGTTTAAACTCTTAATAGGTTCCGGATAACCTTTCCAGTTGTCACTGGAAAAGAACTTTTTTTTCAGTATAATTTTTAACAATTTGAATGTGTTACTTTATAAATAGATTGCCGCTAAATTTTAAATACGAAACAAATAAACTTCTCGTTTTTTTTTGTCTCCTGTGAGTGTTCTATCCAATCCCAAATAGCAAAAACGTATGCAATGAATATTGTATGCACGGTTTTTGTTGTTGTTGTTGATGTTGATTTTCACTAATTTTTAAATGTATTTTCCATATTATTTTTTGACATCTCATCAAAGATGAAGAAGAATATGGAAGTCTGTTGTTATATATTTTTGTATTAATTGATTCGGTAGTCACTTGTTGGTAATACCTATCCAGTTTCAATTTGAATTTTACTTGGTTAATAACACTATTTCTTAAAATAAAATCTATTGTGACACGTGTTTTGATGGATTCCGCAACATGGTATAAATGTTTATTTTATAAAAAAAATAAAACTTTTAAACTCATTTAAGACGAAGTTAAACCTAATTTCCTTCAAGGTTTGTGTTTTTACTTACACATGTTTACAAACTTGCATTAATATAAGTACATAATGGAATTAATACAATTATTTACTGTATTAAGATTTACTAATTTCGCATTCGTTGTTTTGTATATACATAATATGCAAATGAAATGAAAATATCTCAATTATGGAAGGAATCTACAGATTAGATGTAATATATTTTATTATTTTACAAGAGGTATTCCATTCCTATAATATGCAAATAATTATTTTAAATTTAAATATCTCTTGGCGAATACCACAGTTCTTGTACGATATCTGATACGTGTCGCGACACATTTCTCATTATTTTCAACGCCGCACGTGTTGAAAATAATGCGAGATCCTTCGAAACACGTGTCACAATAGATTTCAATAAACAGTGGTATTTGCCAAGTGCCTTTTAAATTAAAAAAGGATAGATATTATAAACAGATTATTACTTTAAGCATTTAAATTGTTCTCATTTTTCTTCATTTTATGTAAAATAAACCACTTTTCTAATTACTTGATAGACACTTTGGCAGCCATGTTAAAGGAAGAATAAAACGCAATTTGATTTATATATATTTTTTTGTAACTAAGTGTTCATTAATTATCAAGACTGCCGAACTAATTAAGCAAATAATAACGTTATAAGCATTTAAACTGTTTTATTTTTCTTCATTTTATGTTGAATAAAATGTTAAATTAACCATTTTTTACAACTTTATAATACATTTTCGTAGTCATGTTTAAGGAAGAAAATATACCATTTTGATTTATATTTTCTTTTTTGTAACCAAGTGTTCTTAAGCTTTCAAGATAACTGTGTTATTCTACTTGTCTTTCACGATACCTAATCAATCAAATTAGGATTTTTGGTTGGTAAACCGATCCGATCCCTAACATAACTATCTATATTGGGGTCCAGTTCTATTTTTATTTTTTGTTATTATATATTTATAAACTCGCGTTACAGTTTAGGGTCGGTTCCAATTTATCGATGTCTTTTTCTTTACGAAACAAACCAACCTCGTACTAAACAAACTACCTTTTCGGTCGGATAATAAAGTGACATGATAATTCAATTTCATTTTTTACTACAAACCTGATTGTTGTTATTTTTTCATTAAATTTTTTTATATCGTATTATCGACCTCATATTATATGTTTTTAGTTAAAATAATACAAGGGCGTATTTTAATTACAAGTTCAAATTACGTGTAATATTTAAGGAAGTAAATGTTTGATTATCTTTTTTAATTGACGTTTCTTGATGGAATTAATTTGTACTTTATGTTCTACTTGAAATTTCACTGTGTTTATGTTTGTATTGTAGGTACAAATGTTCATATAATATAATATTTCACTGGCCTTATGACGGTAGGGTTCCATGTGGTTAATTTTTTATTATTCTTTTTTATTACGACCGTAAATTCGTCATAAAGTTTTAATAAATAAAGTATGAACTTGCTTGAAATTTTAAGGCAAGATGTAATAATAAATTAAAAGCGTGAAATGTATACCTACTCGGGTTACAATAAATTTAAAAAAAACATATTCAACGGTGCGTTTTCTCAGAGGTATTATCAACTGAAATGTACGTTAAATTAAAAGCATCACATTTTATGTTAGAATTAAGATATTTACATAATTCTGAATGACCATTTGATCTATGGTTTCCTTTCGTGTTTTGGTGTGTCGGTGCCTGAAATATTTATTTACTCCTAATACTGTTTCGGCACGTGGCATAATCGTTCTGTAATATCACGTTTTATTGCATAAAATATTGTCAGAAATGTGAATAGAATACGTATTTTCTGGTATTTTTCAGTATTTTCTGAGGATTACGGAACATCAATAAAGAATTGGGTTTTATTATTAATAATCTACGCTACACATACTGTTTTGGCCGATTGACAATTTATTTATACGTACAGTAAAACCTGGATTTAACGGATCTCTATTTGATGAACTTCAGATATAACGGACAACAATTCGATCCAATGTATTTATTTTTTAAAGTCCTGTTTTTATAATACAAGCTTTAATTCATGTGTTGCCGCATGTAATAAATTTTTAGCGGCCTTGATAATCACAAATTATGTCTCAAAACTTCAAAAGTGCAAACAAAACTTGATTAATTTTTCAAGGCAGGATTACCGAAAGCAAGCGCGTCGATATCAAACAGCAACGTTACTTCAGGACGAGTGTCCGAAGACAATAAGTAGAACTTTGTGTTTTGTTTTATTTATTTGTATAATAAATGCAACGTTTTATATTTTATTTTTATGTAACAGATCTTCGGCTTTAACGGACACTCCCTCTTCAAATTAGTTCGTTATATCGAGATTTTACTGTAGTAACATTTTTATAATTAAAAAAAGTAGTTAAGTGCAAACAAAACTCGATTCCTTTTTCAAAGCAGGATTACCGAAAGCAAGCGCGTCGATATCGAACAGCAACGTCAATTCATGACAAGTGTCCGAAGACAATAAATCGAATTTCGTTAGTATTTTGTATTGTTTATTTATATCTAAGTACAGTATTTAAAAAAATATATTTATTTATTTATTTTAAACAAATTTAAAACGAATTTTCGGCTTTAACGGACACGCCCTTCTCCAATTAGTCCGTTATATTGAGCTTTTACTAATTTTTATTTTATATAACCATGTTTAAACACAAATATATATATATATATATATATATATATATATATATATATATATATATATATATATATATATATATTGTTAAATTCATCAAAATGATTATATTGTTTTTCCACGCTCTAGTGTTATTGGAATTAATTTTATACCAAATTCAATATTCAACAATTTGCACCGATGCGTGCGTCGTCGGCCAACGAATACGTAATTTACAAACTCAATTTTTTACTACATAATGCATTTTCACTAACAATCTGGTTCAATTGTAGGTATCGCTATTCGATAGTAATTTTTATATCATTCGAATTATTTTTGTTTGTTTTTGTTTTAACTGTCATCCGCTAGTAAATGCAAATATGTGCAAACAGATATGTGTTTATATTTTATGCATTCCCTTTGACGAAATTGCAGATTTATTACCTAAATTGCTATTGAACTAATAATATATTATTAATTTGTCCAGGATTATCATGAAAGACTGTAAGGTTTACGATTTTTCATGTATTTTGAGCATGTTTTTATAAATATTAATAAAATCTATTTTAAAATATTATATCTAGTGTTTTATTTACACATATTTTATTTTTATTTTTTAAAATCTTTTATTTCTACATTTAATTAAAAAAAAATATAATTTTTTTTGCAGAGACCCACCAAGGACACCTTGTGTGTCTTGTCGGTTGTTACATGTATGTTTATGCATGTATGTAATTTTTTCGTTATTATATAAGTTTTAATCTCAACTATTTTCATTAATTGATTCGGCAGTTACTTTGTGGTAATATCTATTCTTTTTTATTTTTATTTTTTACTTGGTTATGGTGTTTGAAAATAATGCGGAATGTATCGAAATATGTGTCGTAACTATCTCCTCTCCAAGTTATTAATTTTAAGATTGTAAAAATAGAAATTTCTAGAAAATTAATTCAATCATTAAAAACTTGTAACAATATTAAATAAATGAAATTCAGACACGTTATTTTGAGTTTCTAGCTTTTATTTACTATACTTTATTCGCCATTTTACATTTTTGTTTTTTTTTATTTTTACTATTTATTATTGGTAAGATAAATATGTTAAATGAACCTCGGTTTTATTACAACTTCGAAATAATTGATAAAATGAAATATGCAGATGAAACAATGGTTGTATAGTATTTCTGTTCTTTGAATATCAATTTTATTTATAAATTCGTGGTTAGAACCAAACAGTTGTAATTACACGGTTGATTGAACCAAAAACTCAACTGTTTTGAAAGCCAAGCATTGCATAGCTTCCGGATCTTTCTATTATTATCCAATATTATTCTTCCTTGACTGGCTCTGTTGTGTATTGATCCTGCTTACGTTGGGTATTTTTCATCTTTGGATTTTGAAGTCGGGCCGGATGACTCGCCGCCAATAACAAACGACCGACATCCTGTGATTTTGTTTGGAGACAATATTACGAGCGTTTTACTATTTTAGACCCAATATTGGCCGCTCGCCCTAATCCGATACTAAGCTACTTTTGTACCTTGTTGATAGAGACGAAAATTCGTTTGAACATCGAAAATGTTATTCAAAGGGTAGTGTATTTACGGAGGCCAATTTTTACGACTTGGGATGAAAATATACATTTTATTAAATCATTTAATTCAATTTAATTGGTAAATACCATTACTTCTTAAATGGAACATATTCTGACACGTATCCAGCATTGTTAATTTTTTTTATTATCAAACACAGTATGTGCAGCTTGAGTAAGGCTAAGTTTTGCCTTGGTTTTATTGAAGCATAATAAAGTATCGTTATCAAAAATCGTATGTGAAGCTAAGTATACATTTTAAAGTCTTGCCTTGGGTATATTGAAGTATAATAAGGGGTCATTATCGAATATCGTATGTGAAGCTTACGTCTAAAATGGTTTATTGAAGCAAGGGGTTAGAAGCGGTTTCTTGTATTTTGTCACTGGAAACTTAAACTTTAGGGGGAGGTTTTGTCATTGTCACATTGTATTTATTTTATTTTATTTTCAGTATCTTAAAAAATTGAATTACGTCATATACTAGATACTTAACTCTTGACTTGTGATCTTATGGTAGCGAGGAGGTCTTTTAAGTACATGTTTCATAAATTTAAATAACAAAATCGTTTTTTAAGTCAATTAATGAGTTACGCGCTAAGCAAAACTTTGACATTTATTAAACTAATTTACATCCTTAAGTACGTTAAAGTTTAGTCTTAAAACCTTTGAGATTTAAATCATAACATAAGATTAAGTGGAGAAAAATGGAAATGTCAGGAAAATGTACTCATTACTTGAGTCAAAAATTTATCCGAGTTCTGTATTATCGAAATAAAAATAACATAAATAAAATAAAATAAAAATAAAAATAAAAAGAGAGACAGATAAAGGGTATCTCGGAATATAAAGCTCTCTTTTCCCCTTCTATCTAAGTTTTATTTTTCTTTCCTCTTATGTAACTAATACATACAATTCACGTTTATTATTATTTTTAAATAAAATAATGTCAAATATCTAGTATTGTTAAAAAAACTTTACTTAAATGTATCGCTCACTAATTTCAAGAACGTCATTAATCAAAAAACTTGATTTTTCAGGAGAACGTTTTTACAGTTTAAAAATATAATACAATGTATTAAAAATAAATATCAAGCCACTTACTGAACTTTTTACTGTGCAACAGATCTTTTTAGGTAAAACCTGAAGGTTTTTTCTCCATTTGAAAAATAACTAGTATATTTAAGAAAATAATTAAAAATACCTTTTCTTCAAAATGCAAAAACAACACTTTCTGCCCTGTAGCGGGTAAATATTAAGTTAAAAATATGCCTCTTTTGCTGGGATATAGTACATTTTCTGGGCATTCCAAAAACATGCACAACTGAAAATTTACGATTTTTGATTTATGACGTTCTTGAAAGGAGTGAGCGATATCTGATTGAGTTTCTCGCTAAAGTTTGAGAACGTCCTCGAAAGGCGAGACAGATGTCGCGAAAAACTTGAGTAGAATCACAAATCGTGGATTAATTTATGTTCCAAAAAATACATTATGGAATTTGGCAAAGTAAATATTAATTCAATAAATAATGCGCTTATAAATATTGAAATATGATCTTACTTTTAATGTAAATGGCGTTTTGATGCTGTTTTCAGAAAAATACGGCCTTTCCCGGACATCTTTTACATTTAATTTGAAATTACAAAATTTCTTATATTTATGAACTGTTTTACGTGATCCTCTTTGTTGCCATTGAATCGTTTCCCGATAATATTGTTATTTTACATAAATTTCACTGAGAAGTAAAGAAATAAATAATGCATAATAAATTAAGTCGATTTCAACCTAAAGACTGTATACTTAAGAAAATCAATTCAAATCGCTTTATCCCCTTCCTGAACTTTTTGGTTTCCCATTTAGTAGACGAGGAAATATTCTGTTGTCCAATTTGGAAGTCTAGTGACATATATATTTTTAGGGAAACGATTTCTACCTCTTCAATGAATTTGATCACTGTCATGTATTCTTTCAATCTTCAAATTTTGTAATGTAAATATCTCCATGACCAAATGAATTTATTTCGAAGCATTTTATAGAACTGTACGCTTCACTCAATTAAAAAGAATTCATATGTTGTCGTGTAAAACCTATTAAAAATAGTTTGAATTTAAAGTAAATAATAATTATTACTGTTATATATATTTTTTAAAATCTATTTTCATGTGTGTGATTATAATCCAGGATTCGGACCTCACATACTAATAAAAGAGTTTCATGTTAAAAAAAAACAAGGCTTCTTTTCATCTCACCAATAGATGTCTCTAGTGAAGTTCTAGTGATTCAAGAATAATGTTTCAAAATTGGTCCATGAATTGGTTCAAGAATTTGAGTAGAGTGGTTGTCAATAATGTGTAGAAGTGGTGAATGTTACACGTGTGTAAAGTGATCACTTAAACCAGCCTATGACGGTCGTCAGCCTCGTAAATGCCCAGACTTCCATATTCTTCTTCATCTTTGATGACATGTCAAAAAATAATATGAAAATAACTCCTGTAATTGGAAATAATCCAGATTTTGTGAACAAGTATTTGGACACACTCAAAATGTTGTAATAAAAATAATCAAGTTGAACTATAACTCATTTCGTATCAAGTTAATGTTATCATTATTATTAAATTAATGTGAATAGAGTTTGAATTGATTACCAAAGAGATGCTTATCATAGTAATTTATTGTACATTAATGTACATTTTTAGGAGCAACCTATCACGCTAAGAGATTTATTATATAGTAAATATATATCGCTCACTCCTTTCAAGAACCTCATAAATCTAAAATCGTCAATTTTCAGTTGTGCATGTTTTCGGAATGCCCAGAAAATGTACAATATCCCAGCAAAAGCGGCATATTTTTAACTTAATATTTACCCGCTACAGGGCAGTAAGTGTTGTTTTTGCATTTTGAAGAAAAGGTATTGTTTAATTATTTTTTTAAATATACAATGTATTTTTCAAATGGAGAAAAAACCTTCAGGTTTTACCTAAAAAGATCAGTTGCACAGTAAAAAGTTCAATAAGTGGTTTGATATTTATTTTTCATACATTGTATTATATTTTTAAACTTTAAAAACGTTCTCCTGAAAAATCAAGTTTTTTGATTTATGACGTTCTTGAAAGGAGTGCGCGATATATTGTATATTATGTATTTTAAAAGCATTGATAACTTTGTGGTATGGTAATAAAACACTCTCCCTATCATTCACTGTTTACTTTGTGTAATACTACTTTTTTAAACAAACCATAATAAATGTAAACTGTTATTAAATTGTTAAGATAAAGAAGATGAACTGAATCATTCTGGTATTTATAGATTAAATTATTCCAACTGTCCAGTCTTTTACATAGGAAAAACATCGCGTAAATTCAATATCAGAGTAAAAGAACATCTAAGGTGTCTTAATAATATTTTTTTTCTGAATTTGCTAATCACCTTATATCTGAAGATCATAATTTTAATAAATTAACGGGGATAGAAATTTTACAAGTAAATAAAGATGGTGTTTGTTTAGATAATCTTGAAAAATTAGAAATAAGTAAAGCAATCCATAAAGACTTACCCGTAATAAATAACCAACTAAATTTAACTTCGAGTCCACATTTGAAAATATTCCCTTTGTGATTCATTTGTTGATATCTTCTCTTTTATTTTTATACAAATGTAAAATCGTAATAATTTTATTTCAATTTTAATAATTTTAATGTAATAATTTTATTTTAACTTTAATGTCCTGATGATGGAATGATTTTCCGGAACCGGTAGTCACAAATAAGTGTTAAAAAAAGTGGTATTACACAAAGTAAACAATGGATGGTAAGGAGAGTGACATATCGCTCAATCCTTTCAAGAACGTCATAAATCTAAAATCGTCAATTTTCGGTTGTGCATGCCTTCGGAATGCCCAGAAAATGTACTATATCCCAGCAAAAGCGGCATATTTTTAACTTAATATTTACCCGCTACAGGGCAGAAAGTGTTGTTTTTGCATTTTGAAGAAAAGGTATTGTTTAAGTATTTTTTTTAAATACACTAAATATTTTTCAAATAGAGAAAAAACCTTCAGGTTTTACCTAAAAAGATCTGTTGCACAGTAAAAAGTTCAATAAGTGGCTTGACATTCATTTTTAATACATTGTATTATATTGCTAAACTTTAAAAACGTTCTCCTGAAAAATCAAGTTTTTTGATTTATGACGTTCTTGAAAGGAGTGAGCGATATATTGTACTTCACGATATGTAATGAAATGCCTTCGAAGCTTGATAGAACTAAAACTCTATAAATTCGTAAACGACTGTCATTTTTTGAGTTCTAGTTTGAAGAGATGAGTTGCGAAAAGTTCTATCGACGTGAATCATTTCCTTCACGTCAGATCCCCGTAAATATTTATATAATATATGGTCTGAATTGCCGATTATTCTTTGAAGAATGTGCGCTAAATGTGACATAAAAAGCAGTGGAAAGCTCTCAAATATTTTATTTTACTTTCAGTTTCCCCCAAAGAAAGGCCATATGCTGTGTAATATATTATCAATAAATCTCCTACTGTTAAAATAAGTGGGTAAGTAAGTGGTTACGGTTTAAACATTGTTTGCTCAATTTGTAGGGTTGTTTTCCCTATAGTTTTCCGAGTATTTATTTTGTTTTTCGGACATAAATATTCACAACGTTAATTAACAAGTAAATGTTTTCTAAATCCGGAGCTTTAAGATTTGTTTTCGATTATGCGTAGAAAGTTGACCTTCTTTACTAATAAATTGCTGCAAAAATATAATCGATAGTTTCTGAACTTTTACACAAGTTTAAGACGTTGATTCATTGACATTTTTATGAACCTATGAATTATTAATTATTGGGTTTTACTTATAAATTCGTCACTTAGATTGATTGTCATCGTAACATTGGAAGAAACCGGCACTTATTCCAGTTAGTTGTTTGTGACTGACGATATCCTTATATATCAAACCGTTTTACGAATTGAAATATTGTCACACGTCTCTTGTAAAGAATTGCAATTCCGCCTATCTGAAGGTTTCCTTGATAAATGGTTTATATCTCCCAAGTTCCACATTTTATTTTTGGGGAAAATACGCATAACAAGCGCTGATATAGGGTCTAAGATGATAACACTTTTATTCAATTCTCTTGAGCCTCCATTTTATTCAATTCATTTGGACTAGTTTTACTTACTTTCATTCTTAACATATAATGCAAAAATATACTTACCTTAAACAATGTGTCTATGAAAACAATTTGTAATGTTTATCATACTCTTGTTCATAAAAAAACTATTTCAAAAGGAACTTGTGTCTAGTAATGATTAACATAAGAATCGAGTCCAATAATAATTTACATGAGAGCTTGAGTCTAGTAATCATTTGCATAAGAATTGTGTCTAATAATTATTTATATGAGAGCCTGTGTCTACTAATGATTTGCATTAGAATTGTGTCTAATGATGATTTACATGAGAGCTTGTGTCTAATAATGATTTACCTAAAAATTTGTGTCTAAAAATGATTTACATACAGGAACTTCTTTCTAATTATGATTTAGAAAAGTACTTTTGTTTAACGATGATTTACTTAAGTACTTGTATTTAATGATGATTTACACTAGTACTTGCGTGGCGGTGTGAGCAATGATCATTCTTCCCGGTAAGCTTAGTTTGTGGGCATTTTACGTTTTTCCCATTAGTCAGGGTCAGAATATTAAAAGGTTTCACCCGAGGTAATAAACATAACACAAACTGAAAGCAAATGTAGCAAATCATACGAAGCCCAGTCAGCCTAACAGTCGACAAACATGCTCCTTTATTTGCTCAGTAAAATTATACATCTCTTCGGAGGTGTCAATTAATGTACGGTTTTGTTCCGACCCTAATTTATCAGAAACTCATAAATATATGCGGGCGAAAACCGCAACAATGCTATCGTAACAAATAACATTTTGTAATTATTTCAGCCAGCTGTAATTCAATGAGCCCATTGAATATTGTGAAATGCGCAAATTGGCTTCTTAATATTAATCCTCAATTTACGTTAACGTCACCGCTACTTGATATTTCCATTATTAACTTTATTATTTGGAAAGTGTTACTCCGTCATTCTAATTTCCTCTAATTAAAGTAGTCGCCAGTACTTTATCATAATAATAAAAAAAAACCTTTATTGTGAAAAGTAATTAGATTACCGTACCTTATTTTTTTTCCGTTTTATACATTTTTAAACCGTTCAGGTTTGTAATACATTTCAGTCAATAAATGTAAAAAATAAACAAGAAAAATTAAAAACAAAATTACGTTAAACTTCGTAGTTCGTAGAGGATCGAATATTTTAGGTACCAGAAAAATAAATTCAACGTCAATAATGATTACCGTTTTATATCATTCTGACTTTTCTTCGCGAGGTTTTTCGTTTGTTTGTGTGTCATATTTGACATTTCGGAAAATGTTTCTCTTAAGTCCCTGGAATGAACGGGAACATATTATTCTGGCTTTATTATTTTATAAACATGATTTGAAAGCGTCCGCATCATTTATGTAAAGCATTGCCTTGTGAGCTACAAACTTTTATATAAGTAACTTTTCGTTGTCATATATATTTTATGCTTTTCGTCAGAAAAGTACAAAGAAGAGTGGATTTTTAAGATTGAAAAAATGTCAGGTTTTTTTATATTGTAAGACGTTCAGTTTTTGATAGAAAAATTATGTCAGGATTCATGTCCAGGGTAAACTATTAGATTTTCATCAATGAATTCGGCAGTCACTTTGTGGTAATATATTTCCGTTTTTAATTAAAAGTTTACTTGGTAATACCACTACGGAGAATATTGAAACAATAGATTTTCAGAAATAGTATTATATACAAGTAAAATATAAAAATTAAATGTTGCCTATAGAGGTGTAAAAATGCTTTTTTATGTTATGCCAAGCTAACCCATGTACACCAAAAATAAGGTAAACAATATGAAGTGAAATACTCGATTGTGCGGTTACAAAATTCCATTACCGATAAATCGATTTAGAAATTATTTTTCACTTTTTAAATTGCCTATGGTCTCCATCGAAGTAACATCTGTAGGTAAAGCAATATTAAAGTTAATTGTATCTTTGTCTTATATTGGAATTTTACGCATTTTGAGGTTTGTGTACAAAATATCTTATAGTTCAATTTCAAAACCAGGTTGAAAAACTATTTTTATGAAATTTGTAAATTGTTTACTTAGCATTTATATATTTAAAAAAAAAATTGCAGTTCAATACTTTTACCAAAATGGTGATTAGAATTGGAACTACCGAGTATCCACCTGTCACGGTTTGCGTTTTGTGACATTTGAGATGGGATCGCCATAGTTCGATTGTTCAGTAACTCGATAAATATATCCATGATGCAGAAAACGAAAACAAAAAGAAAGTTAGAGGAACAAACCTGGCAGTGTACATGGTTTTTGAGGCATTATATCGATATATTTAAAATAACTGGTAAATTTCTGATACTCCGTTATTTTTCTGGTAAAAATCATACATATCGCTCACTCCTTTCAAGAACGTCATAAATCAAAATACTTGATTTTTCAGGAGATCGATTTTAAAGTTTAAGAATATAATGAAATGTATTAAAAATAAATATCAAGCCACTTATTGAACTTTTTACTATGCAACAGATCTTTTTAGGTAAAATTTGAAAGTTTTTTCTCCATTTGAAAAATAATTAGTTTATTTAAAAAAATAATTAAACAAGACCTTTTCTACAAAATGCAAAAACAACACTTTCTGTCCTGTAGCGGGTAAATATTAAGTTAAAAATATGCCTGTTTTGCTTGGATATAGTACATTTTTTGGGCATTCCGAAAACATGCACAACTGAAAATGGTTTTTGATACGTCATAAATGTTCTTGAAAGGAGTGAGCGATATGTTACCGATAACACCGTTAGTTTTTATTTTTATCCTCACATTTATTTATGCTGACTAATTTACATCTGATTCTGATCCCGCCATTTGTTTTTAAATTTTGCTTCAATTGCATTTATGTGTGTGTAAATCAGAATAATGTAACCGGTAGTAACGTTTTTGTATTTTAACAGACAAAAGTATCATGATAATATTGATGTCATCGCCCTTGAATTTCCGCATTTCAACTAGCGTTGATAATATCCGAATGAATTTCTTTCAATGGTTTGTTATCAATTGTAAAAAAGACTTTTTTGTATTGCTGAAGGTTATGGTTTTGAACGAATTCATTTCAGGAATCTGTCTGGCGCGCTCACCGCGACTACGTAGCGTGACAAGGCCCATTGGTAATGTGTAATTATCTTAAATTGGTCTCCGCAGCGGCCGCTGTGAGATCCCTTGATGCTTCGGCCCCCATTTTCTATGCGACGGAAATGTAGATACTACGTCACAACATCATGATTAATTCAATTAGACTATTACACCATCCGAGCAAAATGGGACGAAAAATACATCTGAAAAAGATCGTTGGAAAATAATCTACATCATATTCTACTTGGCATTTACTAGGTTTATTCAACAGAAATGGATTTGAGTATTAAAAATAATATTTTTGCTTATAATATCCTGGTTCAAGATATCGGCTACAACGAAAAGGTCAATATCCCAAATATTTCAATTCAGACAACTAACTACCTCAAACGATGAAATAACTTTTATTTAATTTAAATTTTACTTGGTAAATAACACTATTTCTCAAAATCTTACGTGACACGTGTTTCGAAGCATTCAATATCATTTTTGGTGCCTGATAATAATATTTAACGCACCGAAACACGTGTCATAATATATTTTAAGAAATAGTGTTATTTACCAAGTAAAATTAAAAAATGATTTTATATAACCACAATGTGTCAAAGTTCCGAATCAATAAATGAATTCGATTAAATAAGTGATGTAAGAAGTAAGTAAATTTGATCGATTTTGTTGTTTCTAGTAGCAGGCTATATTAGCTCAGCAGTAGCTCTATTGTAGTACTCTTAAAAGTAAAATTGATTAAAAAAAATACTTTGTTTTTTCCACTCATTTTTTAACTACTACTTATATCTGTTTAATTGTTAGAATGCATATATTGTCACTCGGTTACATTTTTGATCAGATCCACTGTATTAATTGTACCTATAATTTAATTATCGACAATTTATCATCAAGAATTTTGATAATCCGCGTCTTAAAACCCTTCTCAAACAGTTAGCTTCTGTTTTGTATAAGATTAATATATATTTACTGTTACGACCACCTTAAAAACTCATCCCCAGACGATTTGTGTATTTAAACAAATAATATGGTTGCTTAAGTTAGGCTGAGGTTTTCGTTTGGCACAGGCTGTAAGTTAAGCTTAAGGAAAGCCGTAAGTTTGGCTTAATACGGGCGGTAAGTCAAGCGAGCGCGAAGCTCCCTTTATTACTCGTATTAGCGTTTTTGTTTTTCCGCTATTTTAAAAGAAGCAACATTGTATTGAATAAATGAGAAATAACAGGCTTTATTTAATTTTTATACGGTTGAATAAAGTTGTTTCACTTTGAGAGTTTAATTGGTGTTTATTTATTATTAAGTATAAAAAATACCAACGGTTCTCCTGTGGTTTATATTGTATAAAATCTCCGTAATTAAAATCAATAATCTCTAAGCTTTTACTTCCTTAAATAATGAGTGCCCACCGAATAATTTAATTTAAAATTTCCGCTTTTAATTTGGTACTATTGAAGCAACTGTAAAGGTCAAAATTTAATTGGTTTTCCTTTTAAGAGGTTTGAAGATGAACCCAGAAATACGGACCATCTTTACCGAGAAATAATTTTCATTGGCAAACAACGCACGCTGTGCTATTAATAAGAACATCTAAGGGAATTTGAAATTCTGATATAAGTAACGTTTAAGAATTTATATTTTATATTAAATTTAAATAAAACAAGCAAGGTTCAAATTCACTTTCAAATGCTGCTGGTATATAAACATTTTTAGCACTCGTCTGTCCGGATATATCTTCCTCGTCTTACCTTGCTCACCTTTCATACCTTTTGTCGCGCATGTTCTCCGGGTATTTAAACTTAAACGTAGGTTGATTTCAAGTTCTATTTCATTCCAAGGCTTTATTGATTTGGTTATCCCTAGAGTTTAGCACCTATTAAATACAGCACTATACGAATGCGCAGTGCCGAGGGCTACGTATGTAAATAATGCTCATTTTTATACTCCTTTTTTCATTTTTAAAAAATCTTATTTTCGAGACAAATTGTATGATCGAATTCTCTTTTTTATTTATTGAGATATACTCGTATTCCAGCAAGTTATTATAAATAAATACATCATTAAAATTATAAGAGCTCAGTAGATACATTTAGGATTTATAGAAATAGTAAAAATATGAAACGTAATACACCGAAACACGTGTCACAATAGATTCGAAGAAATAGAAGTATTTACAAAGTGAAACTAAAATTAAAAATATCTTCCATTTTAAATAATTTTTTTACTTAGTAAATATCACTATTTCTTAAAATCTACTGTGACACGTGTTTCGATGCATTCCGCATCATTTTCAAACATTGTATTTGAAAATGATGCGGAATGCATCGAAACACGTGTCACAGTAGATTTGAAGAAATAGTGGTATTTACTAAGTAAAACATTAATTAAAAATGGATAGATTTTACCACAAAGTGACAGCCGAATCAATGAAAGAAATATTTTTTTAAATATTTATATTAAATTTAAATAAGAAAATCGAAACCCATGCATGATAGAGTTATTAGTCAAATCCAAGACATTAGATCTAGTGTCCGCGACACAATTTGACACACGAAGCGATATATCTGAACTAACGTGCATTGAACATTTTCCAACTTCTCAGGAATCACATTACTTGAATAAAATATTACCTTTATTCCTCTTGTTTCGCTCCTTCTGGCTTTCGTTCTACGCAGGACTCTTGTGGGAAAAATGGTTCCAGCATTCCAACATGCTTTATATTAAATTGTTCTTGTAGGCCCTGCGCGCCGTCGGAAGTACCGGAGATTTACAGAAATGACTTACGCAACTTATAGCATTCATATTCCAATTTCCATGAGAGGAATTTACGAGAAAGGTAATGAATTTCACTTACGTCTCGAAGGTGAATACAATATGAGCGTACGCGTATGTTAAGCGGTTAGTCCCCCGTCGCACCAAATGGTACATAAGGCGCCTCATCGGTTTGGTTTTAATTTGAGCGTCAATTACAAGACGGCGATCAGTTTTGCAAACAAGATTATTTGGATGTATGAATTTTTCATGGAATACAGATGATGTAAATGAGCTATTGAAGTTATTTTAGCTTTACAGCAAAGGGAGTAGAGGAGGTATAGTAGGCGTAAAACTACAACACTAGCAGTTATGATGTACTTGTGCTATGCTTTGAGTTGTATACCAGTGCTAGTACAAGCTCTTGAATTTGAACGAGTCATAAGAAATGTTTTATAAAACAAGCTTTATTCATTCAAGGTGTCATTCTTTCCCTGCAAAGAATATGATTTTATTAATAAATCGGCTCATTGATTATAAACTTAATTAAAAAATTACATTCATGTTTTATTTCTACTTTTCCATAAAATTATAAATAAAACATAAACTCTTCTCGTCTGTTTAATATATAAGAAATAAAACCTTTACGGTACTTAATCCTTCAAATTTGCAATAATTTATACTTAAGGGACATCGCAATATAGTATTTTATGCATATTTATTTTACCATTGAATCTTTATTTTCCAAAGTACATATTATGTGCAGATTTATAATCACGGTTACCTGAATTAAATTTCATCAACATGATACTATAAAAAAACCCATCATTCATATTTTTCAAGTTGTTTATACAATAAGTACTGATAATTTTGAAAAAATATCGGTTTTCAGTACGTAATAAAATTTAATTCGCGTTGATCTAATTTATTTGACGTGTTATGTGAGAGCAAATTTTACAAATGTATTTTTCTGAATCAGAGTTTTCATCAAATGAAATGAGTGTGAAAATAGTCTGGCGCCATGTGCTTAAATATGTTTTTCGTCATAATGTGACAAACGTCATTGTCCGAGTATACGTGTTCAAATATACGAATTACTGCATTTTGCTGGCCAAAGAAAAAAAGATATTTTTTCTCACGTGGCCTAAATTACTTGTATCGTTTGCTACACCACCGTATACCGGCCGAGGCATATTATACATTTCTTTAGGGTCTTCCGAATGACTACTCTGTGTTACTTACATATTTATATTTGTACACAGCGCAGGTACCATCTTTCTTATTGCTCTGGAAGGCTGTCAAGAACAGTTGCTGCATTAATAACGCGAAGGATTTGACGTAACGCCATTATTCTTTTACCTGCGTATTGAACGCTTTCAATACACCAAATTTTTAACTCTTTTGTATTTCTTCCATTTGTAATAATTATGGCACGAACTATAGAAACACATTTGGTGACGACATCACATTCAGCCGTTTCGTGAATACGAAAAATTCGTTCAAGGCAATTAGTCTATTTGAAGCAACATTTAATGCCCCCGATTATTATTATTAAGGTATAGTTATTTTGAATACTAAACCCGACAATTTCTTTTTACTGTAGTAGTTAGTGTAGCTACCGTGTTCGGGGTACAGAAAATAAATAAATATAAGTAGTTTTTACTTAAATAATTATTTATTACGAGCTACTGCTGTGTACAGTCCGGTTAAACGGAAAAGAAATTAAATAGAAAGCACACATTTCTAATATGTTTCGTTTCAAAATGCTTTCGAAGTAATGAAAATATTAAAATGAAGAAAACAATAATGCATTCGAAATCATAGAAAATGCTTAGTGATAGCAGCTGTTAAGTACAGCACCTTGAGCTGTCAAGAACAGCACCTGTACACCTTGAGCAATATTTGGTGTTGCGTGTGTTTCTGTTACGTTCAACAGATGGTGCTGCCATTGTATGTGACAGGATCGTTTAAAATAATTTATTTAGATAAAAAATCAGTCGTTAAATTTGATTCAATAATACAAGTGAAATCAAGAGTGCAGTTGTGAGAATTGAATAACATTGTTTGTAATAATTGTTCAAACAGTGTGATATTATTAATATTCATTGCTATAAATTGTTTAAATGGATATGGCGCTCATATTATAAACATTAGCGGTTGGTATGGCATTGCTAATGCCGACACAATAACAGAACCACGGTTCTTCACTCTACCAACGTGCAACGTTTGTGCCGATTTGAGCAATGAACAAGCGGTGAACAATCCAGTGTATTTCTAGATTGATTAGGTATACAATGAATGTGGTTACATCACATGGGTTAACTATATTCACAGTCGTTAAACAAACAAGATGCGCGTACAAATTCGCTCAAACATTACGAGCATTTTAAATCGGCACGAGGAAATGTACCTGTTGAAATAGGGGATTACTCGATACCAAAAGTCTATGAATACAGGCAGTACTATCATAGATCACTGCACAAAATACAATACAAAGACGGCCATTTTATCCACATTGGCATTGGTGACATCATGCAATTCTTCTAGACACATTGTGTAACCTACTTTTGTCGTGTTCGATTATATTCGCAACATTTTACAATGAGTCACGGATCGGAACGAATGCATAATGGCAGTAAATTTCTACGCGTACAGCAATTTTAATTTTATAATTTAAAACTAAATACCGCAGAACTTTGATAACTTGAACTTTGATGTGTTACTTGAGCCCAGTACAAAAAATATTTAGATCGTGGTATCGATCGAAGTATCGTGAAAATAAGTGTCACTTGTCAGGGAAACAATGAATCATGTCGATACGTTCATCAATGTAGACCAAATACAGATTTAAATAAAAAAAATTGTACTGAGCTCAAGTAACACATCAAAGTTCAAGTAGCCCCGTTCTACGGTATTTATTTTGAACCACTTTTATAAAAGTTATTAAAAACTATTCTATTTTTTTATAAAGTTTTATAAAATGTGTCATAAATCTGCAAAAAAAAACATTCAAGAAACATTTTTTATTTATTTAAAACTTCTCTGCCTCCGTAGTGTATGTAATACCCTTATGGAGGTCCCGTGTTCGATTTCCAAGGGGGGTCAAATAAATATAAGTGATTTTTTCACTCTGATATTTATTTAATATTACTCTGGACTGGTACCTGAAGCGGAGGGCTGATTACCTTTCCTTTACGATCAAGATGATGATTGCGTTTATAGATGCAGTGCCCTATGCATCACTGGGGTGCGAATAAGGGTTTAAAGAATAATATCCGTGATCTTAGGTTTAGATTTTTTTAAATAAAAACAGTAAAAATAATTAACTGAAAACTGTTTTCTTAACAAATTCAGTAATTCTCCTAGGAGTGCATAAAAAGTAGATTGTAAAGAGTGTAGGAAGGTGATTCTTCTATGGTGTTTTGTATTCTTGCGATATATTATTATGTTTTGTCGTGTGTAATACTATTTCATAATTTATTACCAGAAAACGAAATACATACCTACTATTCTATTCGACCCATAAGGTTGGGACAGGCATACTCTGGAATGAACTGTACCCCGTATCTTGATTTTCAACGTGTGTTTCTATCAAACTTCTCATTAAGTTATTTTCATCTCCTTTTCATACCTACAAATCTTCCTTCGTTTCCATCCCATTATAACAGCACGTCCTTCAGCCTGATCTTCTTCACTCACGTCAATTATATTCCATTTTTATATCCAATAATCTTTAATATAGGACGATAACTTTGCCTTCATGTAACAAACGTGACAGGCGCCGTAGCATAGTTGGGTAGACACTCGACTGTGAAACTGTCCTCGCGGGTTCGATTGCCGCCAATTACAAAGTAAATTCAAGAATTTTTTTTTTTTCAATTAGTTTGTAACGTATTTTTCACATCTACCTTTTCTATCCTTACTATCCTACCTGCAGACAAGCCTTTAAAAGTAGAGCCTTGTGGGTTATTCCTTTAAAAAAAACGGTCAAGTTGTCTCGTATATTTAACTTAGTGTCCTTTGCACCATTGGGTGCCAATAGAAGTTAAGAAATCAGAAGTAAAAATATGTTTTCTCCCGTTCAAATTAAAATACATAATATATTCAAGTGAACGAAGAATGAGGGCCGTAATCTCAATTACGCAGAACACAGCGGATTGATTCTTTTGAAATTGCCCATTGAACAGGGAACATTTTTCCAGGCTATCCTTTCTGGAAGACATTTTATTTGAACAAATAATACCCATTCTGAGGCTCCCGAGTAATTGGTTGTGGTAAATGGGAGATTGTGAAGAGAAAAACCTGCAAACATGAGATAGCCCCATTTTATCATGTAGAATAGCGAGCATTGAAGAGACCCTTTAAATTTCGTGGGCAAACATGTACTGCGGAGTCGTACTACGTGGCCTCCCCTAAACAAGAATGTGAACAACTCGCTTTTTCTTTCAATTTAGGGTAAATTTTTATTTTCACTAACTGACACCACGTATATTGAAATCATTAAAAGTTTATATTCCAACGTACCAAATAGTAAAACACTATCTTATTTTAAAACATATATAACAGCAGGTTAGTAAAGTAAGCCTTGGTCGCTTGATTAAAAAAAAATAGGAATTGAAACTATTCCGCTACTCCCTAATTATTCTTAACTAACTAACTAACCATCACACTGCTTCCCTGTAGGGGTAGGCGCCATACCACTCTGTCTTTGAAAACATTATTCGCCTCTTCCACATTCATGCATCTCCTTTTAAACTTTGTATTTACAACCTATAAATATACGTATTGATGAAGAAAACAAATCCGATATCAGAATCAGAATATTTCATGAGATTAAAGGAATCGCTCTTCCACTGCGACCCTAATTTGAGTACTTGAGATAGAAAAGAAATCAGTTATAAAATGTCATTTAAATGCGAGACAGTAATCCCTACGTTACATTATCTAATGTGATAAGTATTTTTTTGCTGATATCAGTAGCTCTAGCAACCTCTATGATGAGACTCAAAGAAAGATCAAGACACTGGCAGCAATATCGGGGTGCCTGAAAAATCTGGAAGGATAAGCTAATGAATTTTGAGATCAAAGTAAAATTACACGAGACATGTGTAAGATCGATTGACACATAGGGATAGAGACCAGAGTAGACACAGCTAGAACCAAATCTATCCTTAGAACTTCAGAAATGGGTACATTGAGGTGCATTACCGGAAATAGGCTAAGAGACAAAAAGGACATGAAAATTCGGAAAATGTGTAGTACGGAGGATATAGTCACATGTTCTGTTAATAGAATGCAATTCTGGAATGCCCTTGTTAATGGAATGCAAGAAAACACACTGGAACCCAGAAGCGAACCTAGACGGAATAAGATCACCTGGAAGTCCTGGGTGAAAGCTGGCAGTCCACATCACCAGAGATGGATAATGGAACTGTCAGATCTTTGAATCTATTAGAAAGTACGAATAAGAAGAAGTTACGCTTTATGAGGTTGAATAAATCTTAGAAATGTCTCTTCGCGCCCTTGGCACGTTATGTTTATTAACCCCAACGAAAACTTTTCTTAGGCTTATTTTCAACTGAAGTTAATAGTTAATAAATCCTACGCGGTTAGCTTTGAAATGTCATCTGCAGTTGCAGTTTCCATTGCAGTCTACAGTGTTCTGTTGTTAAAATGTTCCTGGCAACTTTCCCCTCTGTAGGGCGGAAGGCGGTCGACAGGGAAAAGTTCTCACCATCCTGCTTACCGCTGTCCAAATACTTTATCCCCACACTAAAGGCCTTTCTCGCAAACACAGAATTCACAAAGCGGTCAGCCGCCGGAGAGGTCACACGTCTCTCCATACCCGACTTTTTTAAAAAGAATATACTCGTATATTGGATTTTTTTGTAGAATATATATTGAAAAAATATTTTTACATTTTTTTAACTCTTTATCTTTCTATCACTCTTTTCTTTTCAAAGTCATATATTTTATTTAGAAAAAAAAATTTTTTTCGTACAAAAACGGTATTTTAAAAAAAAAATCGATAACGTCAAATGTTACCAGGTAATTTTATTTATTGTTTAGGCATTAACTTTGTGGTAAGACATGTTACAGTGAATAAAGAAATGAATAAGTTATTATACAGACCTGAATGATGGAAGTTTAACTTCTGAAACATGTAGTCTATAATAAAAACTCAAGTGGTATAAAACAAGTGTTTTCTTTATTAATTGTTACCTAGGTAAAATGAAAATTAAGTTATAATTTATATTTGAACCACTAACTTTGTGATTTTCCATTTTATAACGAAAATGTTAATTTATTGTGATTTTAAAACAATGTTTCATTTTAATTAGAATATTAAGTTGCTATTCAACGTATGTAGGGCCTTGGAAATGGACAATTTTGTTCTCTTAAGGGAACAATTAAGTATTCATTCCATATTTAGTAGAAGTTCATTTCTTCTTCTCTGAGCTTTGGTTTGCCATAAACTCTTAAAATATTTGAATTTTGAGATAAAATATTGAACACTCGAATGAACTTTTATTCCTGTCACTTCATTTCTTCCGAGATTTTATCTAACTTTGCTTGACGAGAACTTCGCTTTTTTTTTCTTCATATAATCCGTTTGCCTTACTTTAGTTTGAAGAATTCGAGATTTTTCAAATATCATTTAAATAAATTTGTAAACATGTAAATAATTTTTATTAATATTTAATAAACGTACTTTCTTAAAAATTAATTAATAGTTTTCCCAATATTTGAAATGCGATAAATTACATTTAAATCGAATATTATTAGCTTTGCGTTAAAGGTTTGTTAAGCAAGCAAGTTTAAAGATGTGTATTAAATTATTTTTTTTTTGAAAATATACTGATTTTAAAAAAAATAAAAATTATCCTTTCAATATATTTTTTTTCTTAGCCAAATATTTATTTCGAAGAAAACCTTATTCTTTCAACAAAGGTGTTTGAAGCAAAAACTTATATTACGTTTGATGTTACCTGAGTTTAAAGAAAATTATGTTGCGGGCTTTTGATTATCCCACCTTAAAATAATGCTATTTTTGTATGTTTAAAGCACACTAATGAGTAAACCGATCAGCTAATATATCAAACTACAGTAGATCCTCTAAGATACTGCATATAATATGCATCATTTTGCCACACATTCGTCTGTGGGATCGTATTTTGACTGCATTCAGTCTGTTTTCATCATTCTTTTGGCAACTCCACTCTTCTGTTCCATACATTAGGGTAAATGAATATTAGAGTTAAAAAATACTTATATGTATTTTGACCGCTTTCAAGTATTTGAAAAATTGCATCAAGTCAAGTTTTTCTTGGTATTCCTCTGCTCCTATATCCAACTACATTCTCCTCATAAATTTGTTGTAAAATGAGACATGATGACATCCGGGAATGTGTATGTCAAAAAAAAAGTTGATACCAATATGATTCTATCAGCATTAATCTGATTAAATGTACACTTAAATTAAATATAAATGGCTTATGTGTATATCCGTTTGAAATTTATTCTGGAAATAAATTAGATCTTTTCGGTTTCGATAACTCAGTCGTCCCATCATAAAACAAAAATGTCCTTACAGAGTAGAGCTTTAGAGTAGTGAAGGGTAGCGAAGAGCCGCCACTGGAAGGTCACGGGGTGGGTTCGCGGTCCGGTCCGTCCATTGTGGTCGACACTATTTCACCAGACAACGATTACATATTTTACTGGGACGACTCGCCACTGAACAGAAATAAAGAATTGTTTCTTCCCTATGTGCGAAACGCCGGCTGAAATGTTTTTTTTAACCTGTTTTTTAACCTTTCCCTTACGGTGCTAAAAACTTCCACGTGCACCGGTGATATGTATTTTGTACGCCATATGAAAATGTGGTTTAAAAACGGGAAAATTGTAAATATTCCTACAACATTTTGAGTGTGTCCAAATACTTGTTCACAAAATCTGGATTATCTCCAATTACAGGAGTTATTTTCATATTATTTTTTGATATCTCATCAAAGATGAAGAAGAATATGGAAGTCTGGGCATTTACGGGGCTTACGACCGTCATAGGCTGGTTTAAGTGATCACTTTACACACGTGTAACATTCACCAATTCTACCCATTATTGACAACCACACTACTCAAATTCTTGGAAGTTCTACATATATATATGAACCAATTTAGAAACCTTGTTCATGAATCACTAGAACTTCACTAGAGACATCATGAACAAGGTTTCTAAATATATGATTCATGAACAAGAAAATTCCTAAATTTCAACATTTCTAAATTCCTAGATTCATGAACAAGAACATTTCTAAATTCCTAGATTCAACATTTCTAAATTCCTAGATTCATGAACAAGGTTTCTAAATTGGTTCATATATATATGTAGAACTTCCAAGAATTTGAGTAGTGTGGTTGTCAAAATGGGTAGAATTGGTGAATGTTACACGTGTGTAAAGTGATCACTTAAACCAGCCTTTGACGGTCGTAAGCCCCGTAAATGCCCAGACTTCCATATTCTTCTTCATCTTTGATGAGATATCAAAAAATAATATAAATATTCCTAAATGTTGCTTTTGTTGACAATAGTCGGAATGAAATGTAAAATTTTTGTAATTTTATCTCTGGTGAGTATCTGAAAACGAGATAAAATACATCGCAAGTAGCCGCAACAACTAACGTAATGGAAAGATTGATTAAGATTTATAAAGGAGAGTGAATGCTGGGAACTGAGTGAATGGTGCGATAAAATTTAGATTAAAATAATAAAACTTAATTTTAAAAATAAAAAGTATTAAACAAAATTTAAATAAATGAATGTTGAGATGGTTTGGACATCTGAAACGAATGAGTGAGGAAAGAACGGTAAAACAAATTTATGAGGCAAATGTAATTGGAAAAAGAAGCAGAGGAAGACCGATAAAATTTGGCACGATCAGGTATGCCAAATACTTGAAAGCGGTCAAGTTAGGAGTCGAAATAATCGGCGGGTATGTATGAGGAGATGCATGAACGTGGAAGAGGCGAGGAAATTTCGCAAAGACGTAGCGTGGCGTTCTATTATTTTTGCCTACCCCTGCGAGGAAGCGGCGTGATGGTTAGTTAGTTAGTTAAATAAATAAACGCATGAACGTAGGAGAGGCGAAGAATGTTTGCAAAAATAGAGTTGTGTGGTGTTATATTCTCTCTGCCTACCCCCTAAGTTGGCACTTTTATTCGTATCTGCCTAAGATACGGATAAAAGTCTAAAGGATCAGCGACCGTCAACAGTATTTTTAAACGTATTTAACAAAAACTTTCCCAAAAAGCTGATGTTTGTGTTTCTGGATTATCAGTATTTTGATACCGTAAATATTAGTTCAATTCTGCCGGCGAAATCCTCCCTTGGCATTTGACTGTTTTATATTTCAAGAGGTAAGCAGAAAGTATATTACCCAAATCGATTGGCAAACATGTGACTCCACAAAGGTTTTTAAACTGTGCTGTTGTGGTAAATTTTCCAATCCGGCTGAAATGTTCTTGTAGATATACATTTGTATTGCGTGAACGACGTTTTTATGTTGGGACTCGTAAAAGGTTTGATTAAACGTAATTCGATCTACAAATACGTGGGAGTACGTTTTGAATTTTTTTTCATAGAATTGATTCGATCATGATCTCTCTATATTGTGTTTGAGTTCAACCTGAAAAATCCGAACAACAGTAAAACCTCGATGTAACGGAATAATTAGGAGGAAGGGGTGTCCGTTAACGCCGAAAGTCCATATTATAAAAGTAGTTTTAAAACAAATCAAAAAACTTTTTCTTACAAAAAAATTGCACTGTATTTTGGTATAAATAAACAAAAAAAAAACAGTTATTTTCTATGGGCGCTCGTCGTGAAGTGACGTTGCTTTCGCTTATCCTGATTTGAAAAAGGAATCAAGTTTGTTTTTTTTTTACATTCAACTCTCTAAAATTACGAAAATGCGTACAGTATAATATGTTATAGATAGATCGGAGTTTCGTCTGGTATATCCGCAGTTCGTTAAATAGAAGTCCGTCATGTCGAGGTTTTACTGTAATTTGGGCTGTAGCCTGTTCGGATTAAGAGAAGTTCGGATTAGCCGATAAATTTGTAATACAGTACGTACATAGCACTGTACTCTATAGTAGTTCCAGTTACTGTAATTATTTAGTGAGCTCTGATATGAATAAAGTACTTTAAGACGTTGTTTCTATCAAAGGTAATATATATGTTCATTATTTGCAACTGTTTTAATTTAAATACAATATTACACTTCTTGAGTAGCGATATGTAGAGAACTGTAAACTGGATGAACTTTAAAATAATTTTAAAACAAAATTAGGTTATATGTATGTAATATTTTTTGCAACAATAAATGTGGTACTTAGTCTTTGCGTGTTTTCCAAGTTTTTTCCTACGAAAAAAGTTAATTACATCACTCACAAATATAAACAATAAACGACGAGTGTAAGTCCTTCTCCAAGCACTAAAGCTTAGTCTCTTTATAAGAGAGAATAGCGTTACTAATTTTATGATTGTCAAAAGTAGAAATGTCTAGAAAATGAATTAAATTATAAGGAAAGTCTTGTAACTGTATAAAATAATAAAACAAAAAATGTTTTTCTCCAAAATCTTGTTCACATTTCCGGGGTTCCACTGTATTTCTTGTTGTTCAAGTTGGCTATTTAAAGTTTATGTCGACGCTCGTGGCATACGGTTTTCGTCTTCCATGCACGCTCAGTACCCGAAAGTTATCCAAGATATTTCATAGTATGAAACATACGACTTCTAGTGAACTTGCAACGAAATAAATCAAATTAATGTTCTATTGGCTGTCGGCTATTTCGAGATTCCCTTTACTTTCTTGACTCCAAACTATGTGATTATATCATGTAGACGAATTTCCTTTCCCCAAAGTCTTTTTTTTTTACCTGTTTTATGACTTTTATTATTGTAGCAGACTATATTGGGCTTTGACAAATATTCTCGCTTCATGTCATATTGGGGTGAGTTTGTAAAATATCCGAGACCAAGTAAATTCTGTACATCTTTCAGAATTATTAAATGCAGAAAAAACTAGCGGACTATGCTGCAAAAAACTACCCCCTCAAATCCATTCTTAAGAACAGAATTCAGGATGAAATTTGTACTTCAAATTGATTTAAAAAATTAAGAAATTCTTCTGAAATATTATTATATTAGAGGAAGTCCCGGGTTCGAGTCCGAGGGGGGGGGGGTCAAATAAATATAAGTGATTTTTTTCACATAAATATTTATTCAATATTACCCTGGACTGGTATCTGAAGCGGAGGGATGATCACCTTTCCTTAATGAGTTGACAATCAAGATTACGCTTCGTTTATATGATGCAGTGCCCTATGCGTCATTGCGTGCAGATAAGGGTTAGATTTTTATTTGATCTTTCATTATGTGTGTCTATTTTTATTCGATAATCCAGCTTTATTTAACCATACATATGTAATTTATATATTTTTTTTACATTTTGTCTTAAATGTTTTAATTTGTTTTTTATTCTTTATTTTCAGGTATGTAGCGTAGACATTCAAAAGCAGATTAATACATTCTCCTATCTTCGAGACACCCGATCTGTTTTGACTTCAACCCCAAATCTACATATCTACGGGTAAAGTGAATAAAATATTTTTTATTTAGTGTTGTAAAGAAATGCCGTACTTTACAGAATTTCATGTGTATAGGAATAAATGTAAAAAAGTAAATGCAAATGTGTCATGTTTTAATACTCATATTTTTTACAATCCCGCACTGATTGTACTTGGTACACTTCCGCTTTTAGGTGTTCGAATTTTTGTGTTATGACCACAAAAAACACATTTTTATTCAATGCCTTTTTCATTGTGTTATTACAATAAAATACAATTATTCATTGTATTTAACTTTTTTGCTACACTAAATGAGGCACTTGAATAGTTTGATAAATTAAAATTCTCACCAAGATTTTTAAAAGTATAATTACTCAAACAATATACGTTTTCAATTACAAAAATATTTTTTTTTGCATTATGGTTGTTTTTTCTTTCAAAATTGATTACGTGTAATAGATAAAATCGATATATTAACTACTACTACTACTACTACTAGTAGTTAATACAATATAGTATTAACTACTAGTAGTATTGTATTAAGCTGGGACTAAAATTACATATTTAATGAGTTACTCGCAGTCTCAAGATTGTTAAATGAAATCTAACACAGACGATGAAGAAGATAAAAGTCTGGGCATTTACAGAGTTTACCACCTGTCAAAAGCTGGTTTGAGTGATAACCTTTTATACGTGTTGCATTCACCATTCTAGTTACACGTGTATAAAGTAATCACTAAAACGAGTCCTTGACAGATGCCCAGGCTTCCAAATTCTTCTCCGTCTATGATGAGATATCGATTAAAGTTCTTGATATAAATAACATAACAATTTGTATAATTTTTTTCACTCTAATATTTATTCAATATAACCCTGGACTGGTAACTGAAGCGGAGGGCTGATCACCTTTCCTTCATGTGTTAACGATCATGATGACACTACGCTTATATGATACAGTGCCCTATGCACCATTAGGTGCAGATGAAGTTTTGAAGATACAAATAACTCTTAATGGAGAAAGATCCAGAAATGTGAACAAAAATTTCGATACTAAAAATATTTTAAATATTTTTAAACTTTAAATAAAATTTACATTATTTGTTTATTTATTATTGGCGTGTAATTTTTATAGTGTTTTTTTGGAAGGTTTTATTAAGACCAAAAGCTTCTTAAAATAAGTGATTTCCTTGTAAAATTTCATCTTACGTTTTCGCTGAATGAACATTGCTCAAGTTTTCTGTATACATAATCAACTTATTTTCGTCGCGTATAATGACAATATTTTTTTAGGCACAAATTTGCGCCGAGGAAGGATTTCAATTTTCGCCATGGCTAAAAATGTACCTCTCAAAATAAACATTTTAAATAAAAGCTTCTATAATTATTGTGTTTCAATCAAAACCATCAAACCATAAATCAGCAAAAATTAGAAATTTGTAGAGAAGAGACAAATTGATACGAATTGGCAATTATTACTTTTTAAAAATTTTTTTTTTTTCATATGAGTTTGAGTCGAAAATTTTGTTACCGAATGTAAGCGGGAAATACAGAACCTCAATAAGTTTTATCATTTTTGTATGAACTAATTTTTGTATTTCATATCGCGGTAGCTTCGATCTGTACTATAAAAATATCAGTATTTTGAAAAAGATTCTAAGATGATATAAGTACATATATGTATGTAAAATTATATATTGGAATCCAACTCATTATGGAAGATATTTTTTTAAATATCTTTATATGGTCCTATACGTTGAATACAACAATGATAAAATATACATATTTTCCCCTACTTTTGTAAACATAATATAAAATAAAAATCATCCCAAGCTTTGAAAAAACTCCGGTTTTATTATGCTATCGCTTCAGTGTATAATTTAAATACATATTAATACCCTTTTTACCAAATGTTGAACATTTCGTATATCTTTAACGGATTATTTCCGGGTGAGCATGGATGGATCAACGGGGGTGAATAGTCATTAAAGCCATGAAAGAAAATATCATTTCTTAAATTTGAATTTGTTTTCGTTGAGAAGGATCAAGGGTTCCCTATGGAGTTTACATTCAAGTTGATAAATTAAAAGCACGTTCAAAATAATTTCCACTTGATATTTCACAAAAGAAATATATATATATATATATATATATATATATATATATATATGTAATAAAATAACTAGGTACCTACCTATACATTTTATTAAGTACTTACAAAAAGTACCTACATAAAACAGTTCTACCACCAGATGCCGCATGCGTCGCTCAGAACAAAACAAAAGACTTCCGATAATATTATTAACTGTCAGAATCAGATAGATAGATAGATAGATAGATAGATAGATAGATATTAAATTATTATAAAGATAAATTAAGAATAAACTTTAATTACAAAGCAACACATTGTTTATTTTATTATTATACACCCACTTTACATATTATTTACACTTAATTTTCAAAAGGAAAATATTACCACTTTATAAAACGACAATTTTGTTAATCAAAAATAAAGAAACAAAATAAAAATAAAAATGGATACTGCTCCTCAAACATTACAAAACTTACTAGAAAAATTAATACAAAATGCTCAGGTAAGCAAACATCAAAATTTAAAAGATATTTCAGAGAAGTTCATCATTGAAAAATTTACAAGCAAAAATCCTAATGCAAACCAGTGGATGGATATTTTTGAAAAAGAATGTATACGTTTTGAGGTGACAACGGATGAGAAAAAAATTGAAATATTAAGATTGTTTATGGATAAAAGTTGTGAAGATTGGTACAGTTCGATGATGATAAAATTTTCCATGAACTCAGAATGGATAGTATGGAAAAACAACTTTTGTAAAACATTTACAAACAAGGGATGGAACCATGCAATGTTTGCATTATCTTTTAAATATAACGACGGTTCCTTGTTAGACTATGCCATAAGGAAGGAAAAACTTTTGTTGGAGATGAGAAGAACGATCGACATGGGTACCTTAGTAGATCTTATTGTGGCTGGTTTACCAGAATTTATAATTAATAAGATTGATAGAGAAAAATTAGAAGATACAGTCGATTTATTCAATGAAGTAAAAAAACACGAAAACATTGTAAATAAAAAAAGGTTTTCGGATCAAAGAAGATATGGAAATCTAAGAACTAGTGGTAAAATTAAAGATAAAAGTCCATGTAAGATTTGTGAAAAATTAAATAAGGGAACTCGATATCACCCTGAAGTAACGTGCTGGTTTAAAACAAAGGAGGATGATAAGTTTAATAATAAAAATACTATCAGACATGTAAACAATTCAGTTATAGAAGCTAAGTTAAACGAAACCGATCAAAAAAACGAATAGTAACACCATTAATAAATGTCAAACTATTACTAAATGATCAAATTGAAATATTTGGAATTTACGATTCAGGTTCAAATGTTTCTCTAATAAATTCTAAGTTATTAAAACTAAAAGGAAAAGGAAACAATATGAATGAAGCAGATTTAGTAACAATTAATGGTGTTAAAAAGACAAACGGTTTGACGACTTTGAAAATAAAAATATTTGAATTGGAAAAAAACGTTGATGTATATAAAGGGTCCGCCAAATAACTTTTTTTTTTTGAAAACAGGGCGCAAAACATCGAGTGTAGCTTCGGCTGTGTGGCACGTAGCGCCGTCCTGTTGAAACCAAATGTTGCCAATATCCTCCTCTTCAATTTTTGTGAACAAAAATCCGTTCAACATGGCCCGATAACGATCGCCATTGACTGTAACGGCCACTCCTTGCTCATTTTCAAAGAAAAATGGCCCAATTATGCCTCTGGACCAAAATCCGCACCAAACAGTGACTCGTTTTGGGTGTACCGGCTTTTCAATGTATGCGTGCGGGTTTTCTGTGCCCCAAATACGACAATTTTGCTTGTTTACATACCCGCCAAGATCAAAATGAGCTTCATCCGAAAAGATGATTTTTTTGGCAAAATCGGCATCTTCTGTAAGTCGATCGCAGGCCCACTCAGCGAAGCGAAAACGCATTGGATGGTCAGTTGGCTTCAACTCCTGAACCAATTGGACTTTGTATGGCGTCATACCAAGGTCTTTATGCAAAATTCGTCTCAATGATGTCTTCCAAATGTTCAATTGTTGAGAACGACGGTGAATTGATGTTGATGGCGCTTCACGCACACTTTCTGCCACAACATCGATATTCTCGGGTGTACGCACTGTTTTTGGCTTTTCACGCTTTGGTTTATCGATGAGGATGCCAGTTTCTTTCACTTTTTTCACAAGATAACGAACATACGGAGCTGACGGTGCTTCTCTTCTTCCAAAAACCGTACGCAATTTTCGCACACATTCTGCAACATTACCATGATTTTCAAAGTAATGTCGCAATATTTCCCAGCGTTGTTCAAGCGTATACACAACCATATTCGCTCAGCGGAAGGATAAAACTAATTATCTGTCAAATCAGACATGAGCTAAGTGTTACCATTCACGAAATAAGCACTAGTTGAAAAAAAAAACTTTAGATGGCGGACCCTATATTATTGATGAAGAAAATTTCAAATATGATTTTTTGATAGGATTAGATATGATAAAAAAATTTAAACTGATCCAAAATGAAGACTTAAAAATAACACAAAGACAATGCTTGAAAAATGAAAATAAAAAGAAAGTAGAAAAAATTTCTACAAAATATAAAATTAAAAATAGTGAATTTAAAAATACAGAAAATAACAACAGCGAGGAATGCAAAATAAATTATAATGAACATGTAAAAGAAGAAGATTTTGAAATAAAAATAAATCATTTAAATCAATTTCAAAAATCTAAAATAAATGAACTGATTTGCAAATATAAATCCGTTTTTGCAAAAGACAAATATGATATCGGCACTGTTAGTGGATACGAAGCGAGGATAGACTTACTAGTAGACAGATATTGCAGTAAGAGGCCTTACAGATGTACTGTAGAAGATAAAAAGGAGATAGAAAAACAAATTGCAAAATTACTGGATAATAAGCTAATAGAAGAATCCTACA